>NC_036855.1:33264118-33285283 GCF_002910315.2 Salvelinus sp. IW2-2015
CCTAACCGACTTGCCAAAACTATAGTTTGTTAACAAGAAAATTGTGGAGTGGTTGAAAAATGAGTTTTAATGACTCCAACCTAAGTGTATGTAAACTTCCAACTTCAACTGTATATATACAGTACCAGTCAAAAGTTTGGACACACCAAGTGTTTTTCTTTATTTTTACTATTTTCTACATTGTAGAATAAYAGTGAAGATATCAACACTATGAAATAACACATGGAATCATGTAGTAACCAAAATTATTTTAAACAAATCAAAATATATTTTATATTTGAGATTCTTCAAAGTAGCCACCCTTTGCCTCGATGACAGCTTTGCACACTCTTGGTATTCTCTCAACCAGCTTCCCCTGGAATGCTTTTCCAACAGTCTTGAAGGAGTTCCCACATATGCTGAGCACTTGTTGGCTGCTTTTCCTTCACTCTGCGGTCYAACTCATCCAAAACCATGTMATTTGGGTTGAGGTCGGGTGATTTCACACATCATACGCACGCACGCACGCACGCACACACACACACGCACACACACACACAGCCAGCCAGCCACCTGTACACTGTTTATTCGATTTTTGTTGGATAAATGGTTACTGCAGTGCTGATACAATAATGGCTTTAGGGAGCCAATAACTTTGTGTCCACAGATGCACACATCACGGACAGGTAGTATATTACAGCCATATGTGGGTCTAGCGGGGATCTCTCAGTATAAATGTGTCTACGAGCTGCTGGGATAGAGGTGGATAGAGGTGGATAGAGGTGGATAGAGGTGGGTATAGGTGGGTAGAGGTAGTAGATAGAGGTGGAAAGGCCAGTGCTCCATCAATTCTCCCTTTGAATCCCTATACAGTAAATCAGTGTTTCTGAATTTGGCCTGACCTAGGAAATCAACTCCAAGTTATTKTAATTTTAAGAAATCTTTTCCCAAGTATTCCCACCAATAATAGAGAGACGTGATTGTATACAAATGTAAGCAAGGCCTGAAATGATCATGTTTTAGTCAAACGTATCTGTTTGGGCATTATATCTTGTGGTCAATTTGCAGTCTACCATCCGCTCAACAAAAAAATCGGCCTGCAACCGCATCTAGGTGATGATCCCTGCTCTATATGATGAGGGATAAGATGAGTGGGCGTGGAGGGATAAAGGGAAGGAGTGAGTCTGTCGGCGACAGAACAAAGGGTAATAATTCAGGATTTGTGCTCAAGTGCAGATTACTAACTCTTATAAATGCTTTCACGATGCAGGTGATTGTTTGGGGTGGGGAGGGGGGGGGGTCGTGAATAAACCACCCTGTCACACAGGTTATTTGACACAGGATGCGGAGGAGACAGTGGGTGATCCATCTGGTATGTACGACGTGTCATCTTGGAGGATAAGACCCAGCAGAGGACCCTCTCTCTCCTCTCTCCCCAGTCCAAGAGCTCCTCAATCAGACCATGCCTCAGTACTCACAAGGCAGCATTCTGATTGGAGCCCCCAGTACCAGGCTCTGTAGATTGAAACCTGTGGTTCGGGGCCCTACGTGTGACTGATTGTAGGCATGGCAGCTAGAAACCTTCCCTTCTTTCTTTACCTTTCCTTATTAATAATAGCACATTGTGACCAGGAAAGTGTGTGTCTGTGTAATAATAATACACATTTGGTAGGTACTTATATTTGTCCTATCTCACATGCACAAGTGTGTATTAATACACGTGTGAATTGGAAATGTTTTTTTTGCATATGCCACCCCCTGAGAGTGGGGTCACTGTCATGGCTCTGGGATTCAAACTCGGGGATGGCAACCTTTCCCTTACTGGCCCAATGCTCTAATCACTAGGCTATGTGTGTGGGTGTGGGTGTTCGTGTGCGTATGTGTGTGTGTATTTCAGTGCACGTACGCTCATGGAGCACGTTAGTTCCTCTCTTTCACACCTATAGAGTTAGACACTGATCTCTTTGTATGGATCCTGCCAGATGGMACACAGTGGAAGTGAAGGACAGAAATCAAAACAAGTAGACCACCATCCTCATTCACTCAGCCCCGATACTTTCCCAGCATGTCAATGTGGAGCCTTTTTTAATGGACTTTGCAGGCGTCCCCAGTGGGATTAAGGAGCTGCGATGCTTGTCTGTCACACACCAGTGACTGCTATGATACTAAAACCCTGTTGGTTTGTTTAATGCTTAAGGATGGAATACCATGAATGTGGAATTTGGAAATATTCTTCACATTCTTCAGAATGAAATGAATATGTGCAGACATATACATGAGTCTACAGGGTATGCACATACTGTAAAAGGGATGGATATTAAGCAAATGTTTTCTTTGCACACAAAGATTTGATGCAGAGTTGATCCTGTTGGGGGTCAGCGGAGCACCGAGATTGACGGCAAAATATATACGCTATAATAATGGTTTAATGTGTCGATGCAGGAAAGTTCACCGAAGTTTATTCTTCCAAGCGTTAATGTAGCAGCTCCGCAGGGTGAGATCATGCTGCAAAGCCCATTACAGGTACAGTTTGCCAAACAAAACCCCCTGAGATGTTGTTGATTATGTTTACCGAACGGTGCCCTATTCCCTTTATAGTGCACAATATGCTCTGGTCAAAAGTAGTGCACTATGTAGGGAATAGGGTACCATTTGAGACATTACTGTTCTGATTCAACACCCCCCCCCCCCCCCCCCCCCGTGTGTTACAAAATATACTGTGTTCTTCAGTATCCTGGCTTTCAAGCCTTGTCCAGCATCTCACCTTAGGACTTGTTGATTGACAGGCCAGGTGCTCAGACAGACTGACCTGCTGGACAGAGGATGGAGAATAATAATGCTGGTGCTGCAGCCAAATGATCAGGGCTGTGTCTGTCTCTTATACACATCTAGATGTGTATAAGAGACAGCTATAAAAGGGAATAGGGTGCTATTTGGGGGACACACCAGGTCTTCACCCCCAGCAGACAGGACGGCTGCTGAAAAGCTGAGATGAGTCGTGTGCTGCCGTGTTGTGCATTCACAACAGTCTGACTGCCTATCTGCCTCCTCTCTCTTTCTCTCTCTCTGTCAATCTCTCTCCTAAATCCCTCATACTAGAGCTGAGGCGGCCCCCCTTTATCCCATAAGGCTTTGGTCAAAACCCTGGGTCTGTGTTTCAGTTCTGGCCATCATATTAAAGAACAATTTACTGTTGTTGAATGTACCAGCGATAGATCCCAATGTATATACAGCTTTGTGCTTTGCTTGTAAAATATGAGTGGGTCAGAATGTAAGTATCAAGTTCTCTGTCTCCGGCAGCTCAAAATGGTGCTTCATCTCACACTGATCCCAAATTCTTGAAACTGAAGAAAAATAGATCTACCAAAGTTTGCTTTATTCTTCAAACATATCCAACCTACAATCTGAAGGACACATTTTTTCTCAATTTTGTGTGTTTTATAATAAAACATTTACTGTATATGAACCCAAACATGCACACACACACACGCAAYGCACGGACGCACGCGCACACACACACAAACAGTGATGACCTACAGTATATACAGGTAACTCTACATAATTATGTTTTGTGACACAAATGTGACAGATGTACCGAAATCATGCTGTTTGAATTGGTGCTTCATGTTGGTGGTTCATGAAAACTCCATTCTATACAGGGATGTTGGAATTGCACAGCTTTGTGCGATGCTATATGTACTCTTCCAACATGTCAACCCTCTCATGCTGGGTTTAGACTTATAGCTGTACTGTATTTTATGTCTCAAAGCAAAACTGTGAGTGAGCAGCAATGTGGTATGGTTGTGGAGGTGCATGATATTTCTGTATGTAAATCATCATAGCATTTCAACTGTAAGTAATTCAGMCAAATTGATTTGAGGATCAATCTGCAGAATACTGGCAAAAGACCAAAAGTTTCTAATCTTTTCTYATTGACTTGATATCAAATGATCTAGGGATTGATTTTAGGAAATGAATAACAAATTAACGTTGGAGCAAAAAAAGCTTACATTTAATCTGGAGAGTTCTTGGTTGAAATTGAAATGGAGAACTTATTCAGTGAAGCAATTGCATGCACATTCTGAGAAATATCAGTGTGTCAGCAGTCTGTTTAGCTGTCATTCCACTCCTTGCCAATCCTCGTCATGCTAATCTTTGGCATATGACACAGAGTACAAGGAGTGGAATGTTAGTTCAACAGACTGTTACCCAGCCTGGTGTGTCAGTGCTTGAACCATTAGCCTTAGCACTTGATTGATATGAAATAGCTAATGTAAAACAAACAACTAGCAGGGGGGTGGAGTTGGAGATAGCTCCACTGTCTTCTAAAAGCAAGCTAGCCTTAGTTGATTCACCTTKTGATCATAGAAGAATCCACACGAAGCCATCCCCATCCACCAAGTGAGATGGTGTAAAGATCGTGTAAAGGCAAAGTCCTTTTACAGCTGGAGTGTGCAATGTTCCTTTGGTGAGTCGCACAAGAACACATCAGATCTTACAGTGTTCCAATGCAATGGGGACGCTCTATATCATTTGATAAGATGACATCATAGTCTATAAAATCTTCAGATCGGAAACATATTGCAGATTTCTCTCTTGTTGTTTTATGGACAGTCTTCGTTTCTCCACATTTGGCAGAATGATCTCCGGGTGACTGGAGGTGACAATATATTTTCTGTGTGTGTGTGTGTGTGTGTGTGTGTGTGTGTGTGTGTGTGTGGTGTGTGTGGTGTGTGTGTGTGTGTGTGTGTGTGTGTGTGTGTGTGTGTGTGTGTGTGTGTGTGTGTGTGGTGTGTGTGTGTGTGTGTGTGTGTGTGTGTGTGTGTGTGTGTGTGTGTGTGTGTGTGTGTGTGTGTGTGTGTGTGTGTGTGTGTTGTTGGGTGTTTGCAGCAGGCTTGTGTTGCAGTAATTTGTTGGGTCCCTCAGACAAGGCTGTGACGTGCTGCCAGCTGCCTGGTCCACTGGGGCCTCTCAGGCTCCTATTCCTAAGGGTCATGTGTGCGTGCGTGTGCATGCCTGCCTGTGCGTGTGGTGCGCAGCATCTTCCTCTGTGATTCACCATCCGGGGGCTTTGAAGACCAGAGATCACTGCTGGGTTTTATTTGTGTTCTTGGACAGCACATCACTGATGCTCCATAACTCTCTTTCAGTTTTTTCGCCCTTTTAAATCCATTACGTCAGCCATATATTCTAAAGCCAGCCATGTATTCATTGGGTGCTAGCAACATCTCACTCACTCTTCCAGATGCAGAGATTGAAGAAACCGGATTCAGCCAGTTCTTACTGCATGTACTGTAGATACTGTATACCGACTTGGATTTGTATGCTATCTTCAGAATACCTTTTTTGATATAGGCTTGGGGGTAATTTCTTTACTCCTTTGTTTCCTTTTATGTACTGTAATCATCAGAGGGAGGGAGTTTCCTCTTATGTACTGTAATCATCAGAGAGAGGGAGTTTCCTCTTATGTACTGTAATCATCAGAGGGAGGGAGTTCTTGGAATTCATTTTTTGGCCAGCTCATTTTGTGGAATGGCTTGAGTTGATATATTTAAATAAGTGCTGGAAAGTAAAGGAGCCATACTTCCTCTAGTGCTCTTAGACAAAATTACAGTAGGGTCTCTGCTCTACTCTGCTCTCACATAGAAGCTGCCTCCATTAATTACAGGCTGCTGCTCTGCGCCAGTGCTTTCTCTCACCATCAGAGCAGGCTTGTGTAAACACACACACACACACACACACACACACACAACACACACACACACACACAACACACAACACACACACACACACACACACACACACACACACACACACACACACACACACACACACAGCGGAGACACACTCATGAACCTTGGTGCAGACACCAGATTGTAAGAGGAAATGTATATGTGTTGTCTACAGAAGTGGTGTAAATTGGGGGTCGGAAAAAAATCTAATTTGTATCCTATTTCTCCCAAGCTTTCAGCAAACATTTTTCCAATATACTGTATGTCAGGTAAAAATACAGTACCAGTCAAAAGTTTGGACACACCTACTCATTCAAGGGTTTTTCTTTATTTTTACTATTCTCTACATTGTATAATAATAGTGAAGACATCAAAACTATGAAATAACACATATGGAATCATGTAGAAACCAAAAAAGTGTTTAACAAATCAAAATATATTTTATATTTGAGATTCTTCAAAATAGGCCCCCTWTGATGACCGCTTTGCACACTCTTGGCATTCTCTCAACCAGCTTCATGAGGTAGTCACCTGGAATGCATTTCAATTCACTGGTGTGCCTTGTTAAAAGTAAATTTGTGGAATTTATTTCCTTCTTAATGCGTTTGAGCCCATCAGTTGTGTTGTGACAAGATAGGGGTGGCATTAAGAAGATAGCCCTATTTGGTAAAAGACCAAGTCCATATTATGGCAAAAACTGCTCAAATAAGCAAAGAGAAATGACAGTCCATCATTACTTTAAGACATGAAGGTCAGTCAATGCAGAACATTTCAATAACTTGAAATAAAGTTAAAGTTTCTTCAAGAGCAGGAGCAAAAACCATCAAGCACTATGACGAAACTGGCACTCATGAGGACCGTCACAGGAAAGGAAGACCCAGAGTTACCTCTGCTGCAGAGGATAAGTTCAGTGGAGTTAACTGCACCTCAGATTGCAGCCCAAATAAATGCTTCACAGAGTTCAACAGACACATCTCAACATAAACTGTTCTGAGGAGACTGTGTGAATCAGGCCGTCATGGTCGAATTGCTGCAAAGAAATCCCTACTAAAGGACACCAATAAGAAGAAGAGACTTGCTTGGGCCAAGAAACAAKAGCAATGGACATTAGACTGGTGTTAATCTGTCCTTTGGTCTGATGAGTCCAATTTTTAGATTTTTGGTTCCAACCGCTGTGTCTTTGTGAGACGCAGAGTAGGTGAACGGATGATCTCTGCATGTGTGGTTCCCACCATGAAGCATGGAGGAGGAGGTGTGATGGTGTGGGGGTGTTTTGCTGGTGACACTGTCAGTAATTTATTTAGAATTCAAGGCACACTTAACCAGCATGGCTACCACAACATTCTGAAGTGATACGCCTTCCCATCTGGTTTGCGCTTAGTGGAACTATCATTTGTTTTTCAACAGGACAATGACCCAAAACACACCTCCAGGCTGTGTAAGGGCTATTTGACCATTGAGAGTGTTGGAGTGCTGCATCAGATGACCTGGCCTCCACAATCACCCGACCTTAACCCAACTGAGATGGTTTGGGATGAGTTGGACCGCAGAGTGAAGGAAAAGCAGCCAACAAGTGCTCAGCATATGTGGGAACTCCTTCAAAACTGTTGGAAAAGCATCCCTCGTGAAGCTGGTTGAGAGAATGCCAAGAGTGTGCAAAGCTGTCATCAAGRCAAAGGGTGGCTACTTTGAAGAATCGAATTTGTATAACACTTTTTTGGTTACTACAGTACATRATTCCATGTGTATTATTTCATAGTTTTGATGTCTTCAGTATTATTCTACAATGTAGAATATAGTAAAAATAAAGACCCTTGAATGAGTAGRTGTGTTCAAACTTTTGACTTGTACTGTATATTCTACTCACATACTTTGTTTGTATTGCATATTTGAAATATTTACCTGAATTCCTCACCATCCAACTAAATCTGTCCCTACTGAAACGTAGTGAATAGTTTGCAATAAAGGGAGAACCATGCATAGTAGTGACCATTTTGATTAACCTTCTACTACAGATTAATTTCTGCTATTACAGATTCATTTTAGAAATGTTATTTGCATACMAAATTAACAAAATAGTAAAAATATATTTTCAAAACCTTTAAATTGAATTTAGAGTAATATAATCTCTATTGATCTCTGTAAAATGTTCAATKTTGATTGAATGAATCTGAAACTTGTTGATTTAATTACTTTTGTATCTAATTATGTTGTTAGATGTTTAAATGTTCACTTATATTTTGACAAAATAAGAAGCATTTCAGTGTCAAGTGTCAATCATAGAGATAAATAGAGGGCTCTAGATGGAAATAACATGTTTTGGTATAGACATTGCCATTGAGGGCTTTCACCATTTAAAAGTAGTCAACTACATACAGTATGTGGGGATTTCTATGGGTTGGGAGCAATGTTCCTACACATTTTTTGGCGCACTTAGCAAATTTTAGGTCTTGTGAGCGGAAACTTGAACATTCTGAGAATTCTTTGCAACTTCAGTGTTCACACGCGTTTACACTGTACCCTTACAGTTTTAGACAGTAGCCAATCGGCTATTGTAGCTACAGAATGTGAGCATAACGTGGGCCTACCAACAAAACCAATGGAGCAAATCCCATAACATTTTCACATGGAAATAGCTTTTGATTYCTACGATATAGCCTATGTGATGTTCAATGCAGGCCTACATTGCATGAGACTTTTATAAACGTTTTTACATTATGAAGGGGTTGAAATGAAKGATTTTTTACTTAGTCTGTAACACCATGGGCCAAATAGCTGACTGTAAATTGCATTGCATTGTATGATGCAAGAAACCACTTTACAAAATACAATGTATTATTATTACTATACAGAGAATTAGATAATGTAGGCTACCCCTCTGCCTATTGGCTTATTTGCTTATTCAAGCCTGTCTCAAAATAAAACACTGCCCCTTTAATTAAGATGTAATCTTTTTACTTGACTGGCTTTTCAAAGACAGCTTGAAATGTGGCCTACATGTTTTGTGCTCTTGTAGTAAGCACTAATTCCATTGCTGACTTATACTTATCTATAACTGGGCTAATAACTCGCTAACTAGCTAAGAATATCAACAAATGTGCACACGCGTGGTTCTGCGCTCTGAATGATTGAAAGACCCCTACCCATTGCACTCTGGGTCTGCCTCGAACAAAATCTCCGAATACATTTTGCAAAGTTAGATTTGTTTTGGTTTGTTGCAATGAAAAGGGGATGATACAATGTTGATTCGATCACAGAAAAAACATGAATCTATGTAGTGCAAACTAATGGGGCGAACTCAGTAAAATTCTCTTGCAGAGACTCTCTGCACAGCATTGCATTTCATCTGCGTGGCAGTCCTGGGGGAGGTGCGCGGCCGCTCACTCRAGCAGTTTAGAGGGAACATTGGTTCGGAGTGATCAGCCAATGATCAGAGAGTATTGTCTTCTTCAATTTCGGTTGCCTATTGTTTGTAAACCAAAGAAAAATGCAATATCCAGGACCCAAGACCATGATTTATACCAGAACATTGGTCCCAAGATCCAGAACCAGTGAGTAGAGACCATGACCACTAGATCAGTTAAAGACCAAAATGTATCTCAAGACCAAGACCACTAGATCAAGTATCCATGGGCCCTTTCTTCAATTGTAAGAAACTCAAGTAGAGTAATCTCGAGTACAGTGCAGTACAGTAGAGCACAATACAGTAGAGTACAGTGGAGCACAGTACAGTACAGTAGAGTACAGTAGAGCACAGTACAGTATGGTACAGTAGAGCACAGTACAGTAGAGCACAGTACATTAGAGTAGAGTACAGTAGAGTATTTTTATTTATTTTTATTTCACCTTTATTTAACCAGGTAGGCCAGTTGAGAACAAGTTCTMATTTACAACTGTGACCTGGCCAAGATAAAGCAAAGCAGTGTGACACAAACAACAACACAGAGTTACACATGGAATAAACAAACGTACAGTCAATAACACAATAGAAAAGTCTATATACAGTGTGTGCAAATGAGGTAAGATTAGGGAGGTAGGGCAATAAATAGGCCGTAGTGGCGGAGTAATTACAATTTAGCAATTAAACACTGGAGTGATAGATGTGCAGAAGATGGATGTGCAAGTAGAGATACTGAGGTGCAAAGGAGAAGAAGAAAATTACAATATGGGGATGAGGTAGTTGGATGGGCTATTAACAGGTGGGCTATGTACAGGTGCAATGATCTGTAAGCTGCTCTGACAGCTGATGCTTAAAGTTAGTGAGGGAGATATGAGTCTCCAGCTTCAGTGATTTTTGCAATTCGTTCCAGTCATTGGCAGCAGAGAACTGGAGGGAAAGGCGGCCAAAGGAGGAATTGGCTTTGGAGGTGACCAGTGAAATATACCTACTGGAGCGTGTGCTGCGGGTGGGTGCTGCTATGGTGACCAGTGAGCTGAGATAAGCCGGGGCTTTACCTAGCAAAGACTTATAGATGACCTGGAGCCAGTGGGTTTGGCRACGAATATGAAGCGAGGGCCAGTCAACGAGAGCATACAGGTCGCAGTGGTGGGCAATATATGGGGCTTTGGTGACAAAACGGAGGGCACTGTGATAGACTGCATCCAATTCGCTGAGTAGAGTGTTGGAGGCTATTTTGTAAATGACATCGAAGTCAAGGATCGGTAGGATAGTCCGTTTTACGAGGGTATGTTTGGCAGCATGAGTGAAGGATGCTTTGTTGCGAAATAGGAAGCCGATTCTAGATTCAATTTTGGATTGGAGATGCTTAATGTGAGTCTGGAAGGAGAGTTTACAGTCTATCCAGACACCTAGGTATTTGTAGTTGTCCACATATTCTAAGTCAGAACCGTCCAGAGTAGTGATGCTGGACGGGCAGGCAGGTGCGGGCAGCGGTCGGTTGAAGAGCATGCATTTAGTTTTACTTGCATTTAAGAGCAGCTGGAGGCCATGGAAGGACAGTTGTATGGCATTGAAGCTCATCTGGAGGTTAGTTAACACAGTGTCCAAAGAAGGTCTAGAAGTATACAGTAGAGAACAGTAGAGTARGATACAATACAACAGAGCACAGTACAGTACAGTAGAGCACAATACAGTACAATACAGTACAGTTTGGGCTCTTGGAGGGTTGGAGCCCCCCTTCTGGTTATGCATCTCAATAGTCTACACTTGTGTGCGCTTGTCCACTATCCACATGGTGGTCCTCTGTAGCTCAGTAGGTAGAGCATGGCTCATGCAACTTTAAATTGGAGATAGCCTCGATGGCACTGCCCGTGCTGTCAAAGACTTCATCATAGCACAGATACAAAGATGAKATCTCTATATATCTCTATGGTGTCAATTGTTTTGGTAMACTGTGACTGTTYTGGTTTGGACAATTTTGACTTATTTTGKACTTTGAAGAATCTCCATAGCTAACATACGGTATGTCTGGCTATCTTTCATTTGGACAGATGTACATCCCAGCAAACATAKATTTTAGTCCCAAAACCATACTTACATTTCTTGRGATTTTTAGTAGTGACACTTGATTAAAAAATACATTGAGATTTATCAACTTCATCACTCATTTTCTCCAAAATGTTTGCAGACARACTACTCACCATGTGACCATAGTAGAGCGGTGTGAAATCCCATCACCTGGGGATAGTTGTAGGGTTGTGKCTTAAGGCACAATCATTCTACAGTCTTTTAAAGTGTGTGTTTCCAAAGTGACATSAAAATTAGGGACAGCATTTTTCTGAGAAAGATTCTTCAAAATAAAAACAACTAATAATTGGACCAGTAACTTTCAATGTAAYAATAGAACAACTGAAGATGTCATATTGAATTAATACTGTTACGTGATTATACTTTTTTTGTATCATTAATTGCTTTATTTTCAAACAGCCAGCTCTCAATAGAAATATGGGTATAAAAAATGACTTTGTACATTCATTTATCAATATGTTTGTTATTACCTTGGATTTAATTCAAACATAAGATGGAAATAAATGTCCTAAGTTTGGAGACTTAACTGTTTTTTTAAATAGGTTTTTTGGACAGCAATTTATCTCACTTCTGTAGAATCACCCATATAGAGAACATGCATTTGAACAAGCCATAGGTGTGTAGTATGTTAGGGCAGCACACATGTAAAACATGCATATGGAGGAAATAAATTTGACTTCTGTGTGGGAAAGTAAAGGGATCTCAGACCAATATGCACATTATCCGACACAGAATCATCTGCAATCATGTAATATCATATCCATGTTTTAAAACTCATATATAATGGACCACAGTGAAGACAGAGATAATACCGTGCTGTATGTGCTTGAGTCAAAGAGGAGATGGATGCTGTGTTCCAGTCTCCAGTGTAGACAACGTGTCCTTGGTGGGAAATGACAGCACGATTCACCATCACTTATTTTGGCTAGACACCAGCTCTACAGTATATCATATTACATATTTAATATTTCATGTGTTTTGATACTTTTGTATAATGTTTTGCCTGTGCCTATCATTATACTGGATGCAGTCTTTTTTAACACATTGTGTCCAACCGGAACAATGTACAATATTAATAACCCAACTTAAAACCCCAATAACTAGACCCAATCCACATCAATCAAAACTATACCAATGCTCTTTTAAAAGACACACATATGGATTTGTACTATCTTACGGCTCTGCGATTGGCTTATAGGCATACAACATATAACATGTTATCAGTGAAGGAAGGCTTTGGGGCACATTTTAATGGTAACGCATGTTTTGCAAAATCTGCAAGCCCACATAAGTGAGCACAGCATGACTCTAAATCGGCGTTCTCTTTGTGTCAAAGAGTCTCTTTGTGTTGTGAAAATAAATAGAACAGACAGACTGCACACCTCGGGAGATTCCCAGGGCCCTTCTGGAGTCGGCAACGTTAGTTTGTCATTAGTAAACACTTAAGATTCCCGCCACTACCCCCCCCCCCCCCCCCTGCTGTAGGAGATGGATCATTCTAGCTCTTATTTGGGACTGGGGTGTCGCTGAGCTTCTGAGCTGCCTTCAGGGAAGCAAGAGAGACGATAATAGTTTTGTTGAGCTATTGAACTGTTAGGGGGACCAATCTGTTAAGGAATCGCTGAAGTTGAACCTTCTCCGCCTGATGCACTTTGGTTGTTTTTAGAACAGGTCCTCGACTAACCTGTTCCCCCGCACATTGACTTGGTACCGGTGCCCCCTGTATATAGCCTCGTTATTGTTATTTCATTGTGTTACTTTTAGTCAAATGTTTACTTTAGTTTATTTAGTCAATATTTTCTTAACTATTTCTTGAACTGCATTGTTGGTTAAGGGCTTGTAAGTAAGCATTTCACTGTAAAGTCTACACCTGTTGTATTAGGCGTTAGTGAGAAATAACATTTGATTTGATTTGAGAGCAAACAGAGAAAGTCATAATTTGTGCTACAGTATCGACTAGTATGGTGGCAGTAGCCTGCTGCTGTCTCACTGAGCCTCACTAACACTTTTGTCATTCAGTATACTAGCTAGGTCTTTAGTGGCCAAGCAAGCCGGAGTGGGGAAGAGCAATTGCCAAATAATCAGTGTGTATTAGGACCTGGGGGTCAGGGTTCTCATGGTCCAGGGGGAACATAACAATACTGCAGGTAGTTAGGTCCAACTAGACCTTCACCACCAGGGCAATCCCACCGCCAAGATAGACCTTATTGATTTTTGGAGATGAGGAATGCAGTCGTAATGATTCAATATATTTGTTTTAAGAAACATCACATCAGTTTCACATGTGGACTCTTTTACAGTAACACAGCATGCGTTTAGGATGCAGCACAAAATGAAAGGGCARGATGAAAATGGGATATTTGCTCTTTGGCATAAACAAACAACATGTGCTTTCCATAGTCAACTGGAAAACACAGAATTTGTGATATTCTGAAGATCTCAGTTTTAACTCTTAAAGTGTTCCATTGGTTCGCCGTGCTCAGTGTGAGGCTATGGTGTGAGGATGAGCTATAACATCAGCATTATTGCCTCGCAAAATCATTAGGTACATAGCATACATTATTTTGCCATTCTTTCTGCATTGAGCTGCTACTGAACTAAGTAGAACAGCATGCTAATGGTATATCCATTGAGTCGGCGAGAACTTAATGGATGTTTAAAGCATCACTTAAGGTTGAATGCTTCAAACCCACTTATCTGATCTTTGCAGAGAGAGATTGCTTTCCAGCCCAGATACTCACATGTCGGACTGGCCTACGGCTGGACCTCCTGCTCCCTGCCAGCCTGTTGGGCCTAAACCCTGACTCCTGACCTTGCGTCCATGAATGGGAGTCCACATTGTTATGATGGATGGTTGTTCTCGGAGCTGGCCTGTTCAGGATCCAGATTCCACTGGTGGTTCACAGCTGATTTATGACAGTCTGTGGTCACTGTTAGATAACTACCTGTATATCCCTTACTGAGGCTCCCCTTCCATGCTGAGCTGTTTGGTCTTATGGATCTTTATGGCTGTAGCAGCCGGCTTCAAGCAGGGGGTGTAGAGAGAAAGAAAAAGACAGGCCAATGCCCAAGTCTTCTTGGGGAAAGTTCATCAGACTAGCAGTCCGCTTCCTTTCCTCCACCTCCACTTCCTGATTTTCTGACCTCTGACCACTGCTGTGGGGGCTAAGAGAATCTGGGCAGTGTTTTAATGGACCTGTAAACCATACAATAAGTAAATAATGTATCCTTTATCGCTTCTTGTAATTAGCCAGGTCTCCCTTATAAAAAAAAGTCCTCTGACCTCAATGGGACTTCCTGAAGGTTAAATAAAGACATATATATATATTTTTTTTTACATGTTAGTCATTTAGCAGACAGTTAGTGCATTCATCTTAAGGTAGCTAAGAGAGACACCTGTTATCACATTCATAGCAAGTCATGTTTTTTCCTCAWTAACTAGCTATCAGATAAGTCAGTGTTAGTAAGAAAAGACAAGTGTGAGTGTTTGTTCATTCGTTCCTTTGTTTATTACGTTTAATAGCGGTGTTTGCTATTTAGGTACGGTATTACCAGTAGTTACTCTATTCTATAAACTGGGTGGTTCAAGCCCTGAATGCTGATTGGCTGACAGCCGTGGTATATCAGACCGTATACCACAGGTATGACAAAACATTTATTTTTACTGCTCTATTTACATTGGTAACCAGTTTATAATAGCAATAAGGCACCTCGGGTTTGTGATATATGGCCAATATACCATGGCTAAGGGCGTGTTGCGTTGCGCCTAAGAACAGCCCTTAGCCGTGGTATACTGGCCATATCCCACATCCCTCGGGCCTTATTGCTTAACCCTTGTGTAGTCTTAACATTCTGTATACTTCCCTTGTCCTAAGGGTAAAAATGACCTGCCTTCTCTAAACCCCTAAAATAAAGCAGCTTAATTTAATTTTAAACCCCAAATCAATTTTTGCATGAAGAAACAACCTGTCATTCATCACACACTTTGTGAATATCTGGGTTTTCCACCTTCACAATGCAGAAAGACTACACTCGTTTTATTACAACACACCTGTCATAAGTGTTTTCTTTACTAAAGTAGAGGTTTATTATTATTATTATTATTGCTAAAGGTACTGCATAGKTGTAAGCATAAMATTTTTAGCAAGAGATAGCACTTGTATAGCCTAAGAAAGTAGCAGAAATGTGYAGAAAGTAGTTTTGAATGCATTTTATTGAAGGGAAACAATGTCTTGAACTTTTTTGGCAACATAGTGATATATTCTTATATAATGTACAATAAGGAGTTCAACTACAAAATACTAGTCTTCTCCCATTTTTTACCCATTTCCCCCACCCACAAGGTGTATAAACAACARCAATAAATAAGAATAAAATAATAGATACAAAACAAAAATGTGAAGAACACAAATCAATCAACTCTAATTAGCACATGTAGGACAGTATGCAAGTGTGTGTGTGCATGGACTTTGCAKATGTATTTTTCACATGTGCAGCACATAGTATTTGTTTTACAGCCCTTCTTTGGGGGGCAGAATTGGCATCTCCTCCTCTTGCGTGCCCCAGCTGCAGCCTCAGGTGGTTCAGGACAAGATTCAGCCCCCTGAACAGCTTTCACAAGCGCTGCAGAGGCTGCTGTGCGGGGGAGGCGCTCCCTTCTTTGAATGTGTGGGGTTACAAGTACCTTTCCCAGCTGCTCCAGGAACACCCTCCTCTTGTTCCGCTTATCAGGCATCCAGGTAGGGTTGATCTTGTTCCATATCACAAAGGCATTGTATGAGGACACATCACTGATGTTGTGGAAGATGACCAGGGGCCAGCGGGCAGTCATCGTCCTGCAGCTGTAAGTTCCAACGACCTTGTCCAGGTTGTCCATGCCTCCTTTGTTGTGGTTGTAGTCCAGGATGATGGCTGGCTTCCTGTCCTCATGATCACTGATCTCAGCCGTTTTGTGCAGTGTGCTCAGGAGGACCACATTCTTGTTCCTTTTGGGAGGTAAGAAACTAGAGTGGTGGTGGGGGTGAAGGCAAACTTTGATGAGAAGGCCTCTCTCCCCCTTGTTGCGAGAAGTGCAGGGGGGAGCTCAGACTTGTTCTTTCTAACTGTGCCAACCATGGTGACCTTCCTCTTCAGGARGGGCTCGCTGAGCTCATAAGAGGTGAAGAAATTGTAACACGTGACATTGTGCCCACTCAGTCCACCTGTCACATCAAGCCCAACCTGCATCCCCTGGTTCTTCTCCGGGCCTCCACTGGTCGACTTCCCCGTGTAGACTTGCATCTTCCAAGCGTAGCTGGATTGTGCGTCACAGGCCACCCATATCTTGATGCCATACTTTRCTGGCTTGCTGAGCATATATTGCCGGAAAGGACAGCGACGTTTTGACAAAACAGATTACTATCAGTAATTAGTATCAGTGTCACAGAAAACAATCACATAAATCAATGATATTACAGCAATACATAATAAAATGAACAGTGAAAATAACTGACATTACAGATATGAAAATAAAAATGTACCTCTGAATGGAACCAGTTGCTCATCCACTGTTACTTCAGGCCCAGGGTTGTAGAGGTATGGCAGATGCTCCACCYACTTCTCCCAGACCTCTCWTATGGCCAATTTGTCTCTCACACGTCTTGCAGGTCTTGACTCATTCTTGAGAAAGTGTGAAGACTTTCAGTGGCATCATGGCACGGAAAATTGCCCTTCCACTCTCTGCATCCCAGAGACTACATGTAGCCTCGCCTCGGGACCTATACACACCAGCTAAGATTAGCAGCCCTATGTAGGCACACAGGTCAATCTCATCCATCCTTTTCCAGTTGTCTCCATATTTACGGAAACCCTCCAAATTTGTCTTCTCCAGGAKGATTTTTKCGATGGCTGCTGTAATGAACATGTAGAACGTTRRGGCGATGTCCTGAGAATGGGCAACTGCATGTCTTGTGGGCCCTGGGGTCATCCTTATGACATCTTTTGCTGCTATCCTGCCCTGGTTGTCATATGGTGACAAGGACCATGTTATTTTGCTGTTCTTTGACAAAAATGTCTCTCAGCTTGAGGGATTTCTTCTTCATCTGAAGATGATGCATTGTRCTCTGGGTTGTATTCTTCCCCATATTCTTCTTCTTCAGATACCTCCTCCTCTTCTAAATCATTGTTCTCTTGTCTTTGTGGTTTTTGTGTTGTGTAAATTATTTTATAACTGCCGGGTTAAAAATGACCCTAAGACAATCTTTGTACCCTGGTGGTGTACAGCTTTCATGGAAATAGGAACAAAGGCGGGGTTTCACTTTTTCTAATGTTGGGGTCACTCTAGGAAAAGTCATAAMATTTCAAGTTGAAAGAATGTAATTTAGGGGGTTTTCTCTGCTGTTAATAAACATAGTGGTGGGTCATGTTTGACCGTTAAAACAACACAAGGGTTAAGTATAATGCAACTCATAGCAATTATGTTATTCTGAAATGTAGTATGCTGTAGAACTTAAGTGTATGCATAAACATGCTCCCACAATAGTATTTAATGTCCATCTGTGCAGACAGCTGCACAGTTAAAGGACTACATTTCACATTTTGTGGACCACTAATCTCGCCCACCAGCCGGGTCTCTTTCTGACGAAAAGTCTGGTTTCAGAACACCTCAGAACAGGACTTGAATGGCAGTCTATGGCAGGAGTGGTAAAAAGAGTGACTGGTTTTAATTGGCTGATCTCTCAGTCCATTACCATCCAGCACCTCCCCCTCTTTGTGGATTTCAAAGGGCGAGCAGCGCAAGTAATTGGCTAAACAAGGAAGTGCCGTGACGTGACTATCATTAATGTGATGACATGCTATTTATTGAATAATTAACTAAGTTTAATTAATTAACTAATTAAATTAATCATGTAACAATTAACTCATTAGTAATCTGGGGCACCACGGGAAAAGTTTGTTCAATGAGTTACCGTTTCCTGAATTAACTCAAGAATATATCAGAATATCTCGATACCATAACAGTCAATACTCAATCGTTTCCTCATCAGTCTCATTCTGAACATCGTAGACTMTGTAAATCTGCACAAACCCAGGTCTCACTACTCATTCCGTACAACACAAATTGAGTTGATTCATTATTTACGAACAAGCTACATGATGACATAACACACACACACACACACACACACACACACACACACACACACAATCTAGGTTATTGATTATCCAATGACCAATGACAACAGGTCCCTAGTGGAACAACACATTATGGCACGTTACACAAGATGGAGATTTAAAGAGAAAGAGAGAAAAACGAAATAACACTTGGATACATTTGTAAACAACATTTAGTTTAGCCCTAATACCTTGCCGCGAACTACCGCTCTTATGGGTAAGAAGTGTAATGCATGTATTTACGTGTTGACGGTCTTCGTCGGGTATCTCTGTTGGGTATCTATCTCTGTTAGGCCCAGGCCTTCGTCGGCCGAGTTCCGCTTAGTGGGAGAGGTTCAACCGATGTAAGCCTCTGATTGTCCACAAGATGTCACAATATCCTTTCTCTTAGTTGTCTGTTTCCTTGTACTCATTCTGTGAGAGTGGTCTTCTGAGGATGGCTAATCAGACGTGTCAATGCTCCCAGCGTGGGTAGGAAAGCCGTGTAGACAACCGATGATTTGAAGAGAATCACCGGATGGTCCTGTTTAAATTCACCTTCTTAGATCCACGATAGCATTGATTGTAAAGAGGTTTTCTTTGTCTTCTTCAACCTCGGGTTAAGTTTCGGGGTCGTGACTAATTGTAGACCTTGGCTACAGCGCTGGTCATCCTAGTCTGGTATGTTAATTCTTAACTCACATGCTTTATACCCTCGGGTAGAAAGGGGGCGTTTCTGTCTTTATGACATGCTCTCTGGGTTCCCTGTGGCATAGCTAGTATTGAGACAAGGTATTAGAATTCATGATCTCGTTTAGACAACTAAAATCACAGTCTTATCGTCACAAAAACATTCTCTTTAATCTGGATATTTTCTACACAACGTAAAGTATGTTAACATCATATACACATTATGAAAACTCTTCAAGTTACAATGTTTTCGTCATAACATCTTCATTTTACTTTTAATGACATCACAAAAATAGACATTAATCTTCCACATTCCACCTCTTATCATTACCAGCATTCGGGGGATGAAATATATTGTCCCAGAGTCCATTTATTTGATGTTTTAGTTTTGTGCTGTAAACTCTTAATAAGGCACAAAGACATTCCAGACACCCAAACTAGGTGTCATAAAAAACCCAAATGTATCCCTCTCCCCCTCTGTGGGAGGGAGAAATCTCTGTAGAGCTAATCCACCGTTAACTGATCCTTTGGACCAGCCCAGGAGAGTCATGCCAGAAGTGAGTTCGTGAAATCGGAAAATATAGTCGGGTTAGTTGACAACATCACAAAAACTATGCGCGTGATTCAATTGGGCAGAAGTACATGTGTTGTTGTGATTCTGGATGGCCAGATAGCTAGCAACAATTACAAGAAGCTGYCATGTGGGGAATCGAAGGTGGCTCGTTTCAGCTAGTTTTATCTTGTTCTTGATACCATGTCTTGTTTTGAGGTGTTTTGACTGATGTCATGTCTATGCTAATATGGCTAAAATTCGCTAGCTAGCTAATTAACTGTAACGATGTACTTGAGAGAAAACAGGTGCTCATTGTGCAAATGTATTTGTTTTCAATAAACATTAAAAACAAAATATAGTTTACATGTTGTCAACATTCTAAGCCAAACCTGTCTATTTTTCCCAATAGTTGAGCATGCGTCGGTTTTGTTGCTAAACAACCAATCAGTCAATGCATCTAAGAAATAGTTTTCACATATAAACTTTATGCACAATCTCAGAATTAATTGGGCTCTCCAAAAATAACATGSTCACTCTGATAGAACATTTATTTTGATAGACGATTTTCTGCATTGTTCAAAGACCCATCAATGGACAGCTATAGCAGGGTTTTCACTAGTTACCACAGMCACAAACTCAGAATTGACTATATATTCATGTAAACAAAAATGAGCTTTTTGGTCTTTAATCATAATTATGATTTTGTGACTGTGGTAACAAGTGGCGACCCGTTCCCAGGCTTGCTCCCTTCCATTTTAACCACAACCCATTCAAGTCCCAATTTGTGGCACAGTGTTACCAGGCTCTATGCGCCAGTAATTTGAGCCTGGGGACGAGGTTAGTGGACCACCAACAGGCTACCAGACCTGTCCCAAGGTAGACATCAATCATGTGGGGTTTCTATGCCCTGTCTGGTGGCAGGGCCTGTTATTCCCCTGAAATGAGGAGGGCTGACAAAGCCCTTTATTCAGACAGACCGCCTCATCCCCTGTCACCCCAGCCCCCTGCAGCCTGTCACACACACACACCCAGCCCCCAGCCCCCCACACACCTGTCACCCTCAGTTAACGTGTAGAGGTCAAGGGGGTCATCATTTGGATGTCTGTCATCATTTCAGATGATTATAAGGTTGACATTTGTGTGTGGATCAATAAATGTATAACACAGTAATATTTGATGTCATTTATAAAGGTCATGTTCCTAAAATGAAATGTGTAATGGCAGAATTCTTTATTTTACTCATGTTGTATGGCGCAACTGTAGCATTATATTGAAATATACACCGATAGCATAATGAACAATAGTTCTGTTGTCTCATACCAGGACCATMTTTGGGACTCCTACACACTGTGTTTTCTGGAACATTCTCATCTCAYCCATACATAATCAATTTAGGAGCGAGACGTTTTTGTTGTTGTGTCAATATGAATGTGTGTGTGTGAGTATGTGTGTGTAGGAAGAGTTGATGGGGCTTGCTGGCAGTAGTTCATAAGCATGACTTGTCCTCTATTTAGCACTGTGCTGGATTACTGACACTGGGGATGGAGAAATGCAGCTGAAAGGAGGTAGTGATAAGAAGAAGCAGACAAAAA
>NC_036855.1:33286001-33288212 GCF_002910315.2 Salvelinus sp. IW2-2015
AGACTAGAGACTGGGGTGGGTGGGGGTGGGCATAAAGAGATGGCTTTGCCGCAAAATGAAATATCAGGACTGATGGAGAGGCAGGGGAAAAAGAGGAAACCAGCAGCAAATCAGGTGGAACCCAAAAGGCAATTTCGAGAGGGTGAATTTTCAGGAGATCTCTATTCAATCATATGAAAGGAAAGGTTCCAAGCTTTATTAAAGGGGACAGTGCAATTTCAATGTACATTTTATAAACAGTTTGAGAAATAAGCACATACATTAGCGATTTATTTCCAGTTATCTTTTTAAATAGATTTCAGATCTGAGCATATTGCAGCAACATATTTTGCCAAAAGAGAACCAACCATGGCAATAATGGCCCATCAGAATATAAATAAACTTGTTTTCCATCAWTCCTTCCTGGTTTTCAAATAGCTTTTCCCTTAGCTTGCTGCCTCTCTCTCCCCCATTCTCCATGCACTTGAGGACGGCATCAGTCATGTGACTGATAGATTGTGATAGATATTGATGAGGTATKTGTATGACACAGACATACTKTGGCTGTGGTGGGATAGAGGGAGGAGCTCAGCTGTTCCAATGCACACTACAATTACTCATCCCCTTCCTGACCATCCTGGATAGGAGACTGAAGGTGATCGAGCCCTTGACCCTTCCCCTCCCCCAACATTGTCCAAACCTCTCATTTACATTGGCTGCCATAACCAAAATGAAGCTCATTCGTCCCACGAATAGACCCATGATCTCTCCTTTGTCCTGTACACAACCTCCCATTCATTTCCCCCAAGAGAGTAGGCAAAAGAGTAAAAGGAGAGCTGAATCCTTGGCCCAGACAGGCTGTGGAGAATGGCCCATGAAGACTGCTGGAGTCTGAATGGGGTTTGKGATGCTGAGGTGGGGATGAGGATGGGGATCCCCCTATAACTCTGGCTCTGCTAAGATGCCCCTCTCAGCCAATGTTTGTCTGTCTCATCCATCTATGATAGTATTTCTGATAGTCGCCCTGATCGTCAGGTGTTTGTAGGCCTCCTTGCTCACACACTTTTCAGTTCTGCCCACAAATGTTCTATAGAATTGAGGTCAGGGCTTTGTGATGCCACTCCAATATCTTGACTTTGTTGTCCTTAAGCCATTTTGACACAACTTTGGAAGTATGCTTGGGTCATTGTCCATTTGGAAGACCCATTTGCGACCAAGCTTAACTTCTGACTGATGTCTTGAGATGTTGCTTCAATATAGCCACATATATTTCCATCCTTGTGATGCCATCTATTTTTGTGAAGTGCACAGTCCTCCTACAGGCAAGCACCCCCACACATGATGCTGCACCCCGTGTTCACGGTTGAGATGGTGTTCTTCGCGTTGCAAGCGTCCCTATTTCCCTCCAAACATAATGATGGTCATTATGGCCAACACAGTTCTATTTTTGTTTCATCAGACCAGAGGACATTCTCCAAAAGTCCAATCTTTGTCCCATGTGCAGTTGCAAATCATAGTCTGGTCTTTTTATGGTGGTTTTGAGCAGTGGCTTCTTCCTTGCTGAGCGGCCTTTCAGGTTATGTCGATATAGGACCCATTTACTGTGGATAAAATACTTTTGTAGCCGTTTCCTCCAGCATTTCACAAGGTCCTTTGCTGTTGTTCTGGGATTGATTTTGCACTTTTCGCACCAAGTACTTCTTCTTCTAGGAGACAGAACGTGTCTCCTTCCTGAGCGATATGAAGGCTCCGTGGTCCCATGGTGTTTATACTTGCGTACTATGTTTGTACAGATGAACGTGTACCTTCAAGGCATTTGAAAATTGCTCCCAAGGATGACAAGACTTGTGGAGGTCTATCTTTTTTTTCTGAGATCTTGGCGATGATTTCTTTTGATTTTCCCGATGAGTCAAGAAAGAGGCACTGAGTTTGAATGTAGGCCTTGAAATACATCCACAGGTACACTCCAATTGACTCAAATTATGTCAATTAGCCAATCAGAGTCTCTAAAGCCATGACATCATTTTCTGGAATTTTTCCAAGCTGTTTAAAGCACAGTTAACTTAGTGTATGTCAACTTCTGACCCCATAGAATTGTGCATACATGAATTATAAGTAAATAATCTTCTGTAAACAACTGTTGAAAAATGAACTTGTGTCATGCACAAAGTAGATTGTCCTATACGACTTGCCAAACTTAGAATTTTGTTAACAACGAAAAATTGTGTGAGG
>NC_036855.1:33288237-33345839 GCF_002910315.2 Salvelinus sp. IW2-2015
ATGCATGGTCATTTTTATGGCCAAACAGTTCTATTTTTGTTTCATCAGACCAGAGGACATTCTCTCAAAAAGTCCAATCTTTTGTCCCATGTGCAGTTGCAAATCATAGTCTGGCCTTTTTTATGGTGGTTTTGAGCAGTGGCTTCTTCCTTGCTGAGCGGCCTTCAGGTTTGTCGATATAGGATCATTTTACTGTGGGATAGAAATACTTTTGTAGCCGTTTCCTCCAGCATCTTCACAAGGTCCTTTGTGTTGTTCTGGGATTGATTTGCACTTTTCGCACCAAAGTACGTCTTCTCTAGGAGACAGAACGTGTCTCCTTCCTGAGCGATATGAAGGCTCCGTGGTCCCATGGTGTTTATACTTGCGTACTATTGTTGTTACAGATGAACTGTCGGTACCTGTCAAGGCATTGAAAATTGCTCCCAAGGATGACACAGGAACTTGTGGAGGTCTATCTTTTTTTTCTGAGATCTTGGCGATTTCTTTTGATTTTCCGATGATGTCAAGAAAGAGCACTGAGTTTGAATGTAGGCCTTGAAATACATCCACAGGTACACCTCCAATTGACTCAAATTATGTCAATAGCCAATCAGAGTTCTAAAGCCATGACATCATTTTGGAATTTTCCAAGCTGTTTAAAGGCACAGTTAACTAGTGTATGTCAACTTCTGACCCACTAGAATTGTGCATACAGTGAATTATAAGTGAAATAATCTTCTGTAAACACTGTTGAAAAATGACTTGTGTCATGCACAAAGAGATGTCTCCTAACCGACTTGCCAAACTATAGTTTGTAACAACAAATTTGTGGAGGGTTTTGAAAAACGAGTTTTTAATGGCTCCACCTAAGTGTTTGTAAACTTCCGACTTCAACTGTATATATATATATATATGAGTGTGCGACTCACTTTATTTTTATAGCTACAAGTTATGAACATCTTAACAGTAACAAGAGTATCAAATGTTTCAATTTCATTTTGACCCACAAAGTTTCGAATTACTACATTAAACACTGGTGTGGAACATGAGTTTGTGGAATCTGTATTCTCGAGTATACTCATTAGCTCGTGAACATAAACGGTTAGTTAGTGGATATGCAACTTTCAAATACCTACGAGACTTTCCCACTATCTTATTTCAGTTGTAAGCCCACAGAAGAGGAGAAGCCTGTGGAAGCGCATTGCAGTTCACACTGTGTTGAACTGATGACTATTCATGTGACACAGGTAGAGAGGAGACAGACTACTACTAATTGTCAGGCTTTATTCCTGTCTAGATTAACATGTCGCAGAGTTAACTATACGTCTTCCAGTCGTAGCCCATGAGCTAATGTCGAAATTTGATGTTGTTTGCCCACTAAACGCAAGGAGGGCTAGCCGAGGATTCAAGCTCTCAACAAGTCTTCAGTCGCAGAGCTTTATTATTAAACAAGAAAACAGTGAAGTAAAAAGGTAAAAATGTAAAAGGAAAAAGGCTCATGTGAACCATAAATTGGTATACAGCTGTGGTCTGGCATTACAATGCATAAAACGAGGTCACTGGTTACTCTGTAAGAGCAATTAATGGAGGTTATCAATAGAGCAACGATCATTTTTTACTTTACATTTTAGTCATTAGCAGGACGCTCTTATCCAGAAGCGACTTACAGTAGAGTGCATACATATTTATAACATTTTTTTTTTTTACATACTGAGACAAGGATATCCCTACCGGCCAAGAGCAGACGCTCTTATCCAGAGCGACTTACAGTAGAGTGCATTAATTTTTTATTTATTTTATTTTACATACTGAGACAAAAGATATCCCTACCGGCCAAACCTCGCCTACCGGCTCAGAACCTCCCTAACCGGACGAGCTATGCCCAATTGTGCGTCGCCCCACGGATTCTCCCGGGTTGCGGCCGGCTGCGGACAGAGCCTGCGCGCGAACCCAGAGACTCTGGGGGCGCAGCTAGCAACTGCGATGAAGTGCCCTTAGACCACTGCGCCACCCAGGAGACAGACATACTTGACTCGGTTACACCAGCTCTGTCAGGAGGAATGGGCCAAAATTCACCCAACTTATTCTGCGAAACTTGTGGAAGGCTAACTGAAACGTTTGACCCAAGTTAAACAATTTAAAGGCAATGCTACCAAATACTAATTGACTGTATGTAAACTTCTGACCCACTGTGAATGTGATGAAAGAAATAAAAGCTGAAATAAATCATTTTCTCTACTATTATTCTGACATTTCACATTCTTAAAATAAAGTGGTGATCCTAACTGAAAACAGGGTATTCTTACTAGGATTAAATGTCAGGAATTGTGATAAACTGAGTTTAAATGTATTTGGCTAAGGTGTATGTAAACTTCCGACTTCAACTGTATATAAACTCCCAGTAATTTATTGGGTAAAACACCAAGAAGGAACAGTGATGCCGAAACGTTGGTGTTTTACCCAATAAATTACTGGGAGTTTATATATATATATATATGAGTGTGCGACTATTTTATCGCTTTCAGTTTTTTCACTGTTAGTCAGCACCTCTACACTAAATAATGTTCTCTGGGGGTGCTCCAGTTTTTAATCAGATGTATATAAAAAAACACTGAGATGATGAGTTGACTATGGCATAGGGTGCACTAGAGGTAATCTGTACATACTGTACATTAGTTTTTTGTCATCCCAGCAATTAAGAGAAAAAGAGAGGCAGCGGAACTTTTAAAGGATGTATTGTCTTTTCGATGTACTGTCTTTCATTGAATCAAATGAACTGAAGTTTTCTGTATGAGCGTTAAGCTTGCATGTTATTAGACTGAGCTGTCCTGTGTCCCAGGGTGTGTGTCGATGTTGCCCTGCTCAAAAGTACAAAACTATATAGGGAATATAATGACATTTGGGACACAGTGTGACTGTGGTATTTCCCTGGCTGTCAGGCTGTCGTCTCTGGGATGAGGTTGGACAGAGATCAGGTCTCAGGGGTCACACTTGTCACATTTTACCCAGGAGGTCCCAACTGCCCAGCTTTGACGTGGCTCACATTGCCACATTCTACACACTCTACTCACTCTGGTTACGGCCTAAACCGCACCCTAGTCCCTATATAATGCACTACTTTATTCCATAGTCCAATTAAAACATTGCCCTTTGAAATATCAGCAGTTTGGGGTCAGGGTTGGTTCATAGTTTCCCTGGGTGCAGGTTAAATACGTTCCATAGGCTCCATTAGTGGAGAGGAATCAGCCCGTTTAAAGTCCCCCAATAAAGTTCTCATTCAGTAACCCTATCTGTGCTCCATAGACCCCTCTATTCACTGTTGAGCCCTTTGTCGGAAGCCAGTCAGGAGGAAATGGTTTACTTGTCTCTACATGTTCTGTTTGTTTATAGGGAGATGTGTTGGCACTCAGTCCCTGATGTTTAAAATGAGCCATATCTGAGCCAATAGAAAAACATACAGAGCTGAGAGAGATAAATATATCGAGAGGCATATTCAGCTGTTAATGTTTTAACAGGCTCTACTTTTCAATCACCCTGAACTGGAAAATGAAATGTAGGCCTTACGTCAGATTGTGTTAAACTGGTCTTCATTTTCTTCTCTTTATACAAGGGATGGACAGGGAAATAATTTAGTAATACAACCTACCAACATTTAAACATATCCATAGCCAGGGTTGGGTAGGTTACTTTCTAAATGTAATCCGTTACTGTTACCTGTCCAAAATTGTAATCAGTAATGTAATCTGATTACATTCGGTTACTTTTAGATTACTTTCCCCTTAAGAGGCATTACAAGAAGACAAAAATGTATGTTACCAATTGAACGACATCTATTGCAGGATAAATCACTGTTAAAGTTTACGTAGCTGGCCATACATGGATGTTACATTTTACTTTATGGGTTGGTTATGTAGGCTTCTTCTAACTCATCGTTTTCTACTACATATAATAATACAAATAAATGAYATCTTCACGTTAAAAACCAAAGTCTATCAGAATTCCAGTCATTCCAATAAACGTTGTATCCCTTGATCTTTAAGAATAGGACTTGGAAATATGGAAGTATAGATTAGCCAAATTGTTTTACCTGAGCATGACCCCAAAACTAAGGACTTTGTCACAGGTTCTGTTTCATTTGAGAGTTGTTTCCTTAGGTTACTGCTGGAGGGCACCTTGTTTTCTAGTTTCCAGGTTACCTTGATTATTTCTTATTGGTTTCACCTGTATTTAATTACCTTCTCTGTTCACCTGGTTGCCTGGTTATTTAGGTTCCTCATTTGGCCTGTATCATTGTTTTGGTCTCATGTTTTTTTTGTGTGTGCTCTTGCCTTGTTTCTTTTAAGACTCTAAGTAAACGTTCTGGATTTACCCATACCTCTGCTTGCTGTGTTGCTCTGCGCMTTGGTTCGAGTTCGTACAAGYATTACYGTCACATGACTTATTAGCCAGCCCTACTCTGTTGTTTAGGATTTTGTTGTCATGGAGGACTGATTGGGCTCATTGATTCAAGTTGAAAATAAATGCTGCGCTCACGGAATGGCATGCTTTGAGCACTACTGAAAAGTGCTATTTACATGTGAAAAATGAATGCCATATGCTGCATTTGCTATAGGCCTATTTTTTACCTTTTTGTTGGTGACACTTTGATATCTTGATAATATGCAGCTGCTTAAAGGGCAAATTCACAGATGAAACAATAACAAAACGGTTTCCCCGCCTCTGTTTTAGTAAAAAGCTGAGGGATTGGCCTAGAGAAATGTAACCAATCTCAGATTAATAGACAGAGCTATGGAYGCAAAGACTGACCATCCATGATATCAACATTATTGTTTTAATGTTATGAGGCTGTACAGTGTTTGTTAACATTTACAATGTTTACATATATATATATATATATAACATTTATAAATCCAAAAATGGATGTAGCAACTACAGATTGCCGTGTTAAGTCTATCAGAAGTGTACAAGTTTGAGCATGTGTCCATTAAGCCTCTTGAATTTTTTATATGTCAGTATGAATTAGATTGAGCAATAAAAGCCCCACTTTTATCCCATAGGCTTGGATCTGCACTATGCAGCTGTTGCAAGAGCTGCATTTTTCACTGGCTGTCCACTGGTTTCAAAAACAATGATTGATAGGCAGCTTAAACTTCTTGAATTCAACCATTATTGGGTTCAAATACACATTTAGATTTGTGAACAGCCATCCACAACAACCACAATCCGTAAGGGTGAGCAGCAATGAGTGAGCAGCAGTGTCATTCACATCAATGCGTTATGTACATATCAATAATAAGCGATATCCGTATCGCCGTAGACTACACCACTACTGTCATCCTTACCACCAAGCACTTATTCAAGTTGGATAATCTTTGGGTTCCGACAGCAGTCGCACCATTGGAAGACATAGCTTGGAGTGTATGTAGCCTACAAAAGCCTATTTCTGCTCGTTTCCGTGATCCATCAAACACATTTGGTGTGTCACCATGGTGGTCAGACACGCTCAGGTGGAACAAACTTAAACTTGTGCCTTTTTCAATGCTGATTTGAATGTCATTGAGAAAACAGAAGTGTCAAAGATTTTTTTGCCGCAAACATCCTTTCTGAATTTTAAAGTAATCATCTAGTTTTTCAAAAGTATCGGTAATCTGATTACAATATTTTTGCTGGTAACGTAACGGATTACAGTTACCGTTTTTTTTGTAATGGATTACATGGAATCCGTCACTCCTCAACTCTGTCCATAGCAAATGGGAAGAAAATTAYACTGACATTAAATGAAAATGTAGCAGTTTTTGTTGATTTCATGCATTATACACTACATGACCAAAAGTATGTGGACATATCTGTATGGACCTCGCTTTATGTCATGCTGAAACAGGAACGGGCCTTCCCCAAAACTGTTGCCACAAAATTGGAAGCACAAAATAGTCTAGAATGTCATTGTATGCTGAAGCGTTAGATTTCCCTTCACTGGAACTAAAGGGCCTAGCCCGAACCATGAAAAACAACCCCAGACCATTATTCGGGCAGGTAGCGTTCTCCTGGCATCCGCCAAACCCAGATTTGTCCGTCGGACTGCCAGATGGTGAAGCGTGATTCATCACTCCATATAACGCCTATTGAGATTACATGGCTGTGTGCTTGATTGTATACACCTGTCAACAATGGCTGTGGCTGAAGTTGTGTAATGAAAAGTAGAGGTCAGTAAGCCACTGTAGACTAAGGTTGCAAAATGCAGGGAACTTTCAATAAATTCCCTGGAATTTCCCGAAATCCCGGTTGGAAGATTCCCTGCAACCAGGATTTCTGTAAAACCAGATAATTTATTGAAAGTTCATGGAATTTTGCAAACCTACTGTAGGCCAGGGGTTTGCGGAGTAGTTGGATTTAAAAAAAATATTGTAATGGATATGGGCAATTGTCCTCATTGGATTATGACAGAGTATTTTTTGTCACCATCAGTGATTGTGCGCAAAATTATTTTTGGGGTGCCAGCGCGCATCTTTCTATCAAGTGTGAGGTGCTACGTGGTCTAAATAACTCAACTGGCTAGTTTCCCTGTCTGTAAAGAGAAGGGCGGGCTGTACATTGATCCTGCTGCTCTGATTGGATAGAGTGAAGCTGTATTTCTCCATCCACTTGCTTTGCTTCCTCCACCCGATCATTTCACCTTGCATGTTTTGGTCGGATCATTTAGACAAGTGGTTCCCAACCTTTTTCGGTTAGTGTACCACGAACTGAATTTTTGTCTGTCCGGAGTACCCCTGAAGTACCCCCTCATTAGCATTTTACCACTAAGTCTATGGTATCATGAGTCTTCTCATGATACTTTTTTATTTCGTTTTTTTATTTAACCTTTACTTAACCAGGTAGGCCAGTTGAGAACAAGTTCTCATTTACAACTGCGACCTGGCCAAGATAAAGCAAAGCAGTGCGACAAAAACAACAACACAGAGTTACAAATAAACAAACGTACAGTCAATAACACAATAGAAAAATATATGTACAGTGTGTACAAATGCAGAAGAGTAGGGAGGTAAGGCAATAAATAGGCCATAGAGGCGAAATAAGATGATGCAGATGATGAATGTGCAAGTAGAGATACTGAGGTGCAAAAGAGCAAGAAGATAAATAACAATATGGGGATGAGGTAGTTGGGTGTGCTATTTACAGATTGGCTGTGTACAGGTACAGTGGTCGGTAAGCTGCTCTGAGCTGATGCTTAAAGTTAGAGAGGGAGATATAAGACTCCAGCTTCAGTGATTTTTGCAATTCGTTCAAGTCATTGGCAGAAGAGAACTGGAAGGAAAGGCGGCCAAAGGAAGTGTTGACTTTGGGGATGACCAGTGAAATATACCTGCTAGAGCGTGTGCTACGGGTGGGTGTTGCTATGGTGACCAGTGAGCTGAGATAAGGTGAGGCTTTACCTAGCAAAGACTTATAGATGACCTGTAGCCAGTGGGTTTGGCGACGAATAAGTAGCGAGGGCCAGCCAACGAGAGCATACAGGTCGCAGTGGTGGGTAGTATATGGGGATTTGGTGACAAAATGGATGGCACTGTGATAGACTACATCCAATTTGCTGAGTAGAGTGTTGGAGGCTATTTTGTAAATGACATCGCCAAAGTCAAGGCTCGGTAGGATAGTCAGTTTTACGAGGATGATATCAAAAGAGGGTGCCCATGGTTTCGGATTTGGGGTTGTACCTGGTAGGTTCCTTGATAATTTGTGTGAGATTGAGGGCATCTAGTTTAGATTGTAGGACGGCCGGGGTGTTAAGCATATCCCAGTTTAGGTCACCCAACAGTACAAACTCTGAAGATAGATGGGGGGAAAATCAATTCTCATATGGTGTCCAGGGCACAGCTGGGAGCTGAGGGGGGTCTATAACAAGCGGCAACAGTGAAGGACTTATTTCTTGAGAGATGGATTTTTTAAAGTAGAAGCTGTTTGGGCACAGACCTGGATAGTATGACAGAACTCTGCAGGCTATCTCTACAGTACATTGCAACACCGCCACCTTTAGCAGTTCTATCTTAACGGAAAATGTTGTAATTGTGGATGGAAATGTCAGAATTTTTGGTGGCCTTCCTAAGCCAGGATTCAGACACGGCTAGAACATCAGGGTTGGCGGAGTGTACTAAAGCAGTGAATAAAGCAAACTTAGGGAGGAGGCTTCTGATGTTAACATGCATGAACCCAAGGCTTTTACAGTTACAGAAGTCAACAAATGAGAGCGCCTGGGGACACACAGGGCCTGGGTTAACCTATACATCACCAGAGGAACAGAGTAGGAGTAGGATGAGGGTACGGCTAAAGGCTATAAGAACTGGTCATCTAGTGCGTTGGGAACAGAGAATAAAAGGAGCAGATTTCTGGGTGTGGTAGGATAGATTCAGGGCATAATGTACAGACAAAGGTATGGTAGGCTGCGAGTACAGTGGCGGTAAACCTAGGCATTGAGTGATGATGAGAGAGGTTTTGCCTCTAGAGGCAACAATTAAGCTAGGTGCGGTCTCCGCATGTGTGGGGGGTGTGCAAAGGAACTATCTGAGGCACGTTGAGCGGGACTAGGGGTTCTGAAGTAAAATAAAACAATGAGAGCTACCCTCAACAACAGTATACAAGGCATATTGACATTAGAGAGAGGCATAAAGCAATCGCAGGTGTTGATTGGGAGAGCAAAGACAACAACGGGTAAGACAACAATGGGTATTCAGCTAAGACAACAACAACGGGTAAATGACGATGACTGGGCAGAGAGGGTTAGTTAGCTACACACAAGGCCTGAGTTCGAGGCTGGGGCCGACAGATAAACAAAACAAAGTACTGTGTTAATGAACAGTCCAGCAGGCATCAGCTGTGCAGCCGAGTGATCAAAGGGTCCAATGAGCAGCAATAGATGAAACAGGGAGACGTTTGGTAGTCCTTAACTACGCTAGGCGAGCGGGAGACACGGCGTTCAGGAAGCTAGCTGGCCGGGGCTAGCAGAAGGGTCTTCACCGATATCCACGACGCAGAGGCCGGTTGAGAGCACATCGGCCGAATTACGTCAGCAGACCAGCAGACCAGTCATGATGGATCGGTGGGGCTTCGTGTCAACAAAGGGTCCAGGTCAATTGGCAAGAGAGGTATTGTAGTTGGTGTAGTTCGTTTGTTAGCTGGGAGATGGGCCTAGCTCGAGACTAGCTCGAGGCTAACTGGTACTTGCTTCTGGACAAGGGCGTTAGCCACAATAGCCACTCGGTAGCAGCTAGCAAGCTGCGATGATCCGGTGGAATGTAGTAGTGATGTAGTGGAAAAAAGCAGTCCGATATTGGCTCAGTGTTCTGTCATTCATGGGAACACTACGTCACCTCGGGGGAAAAAACTAACTCAGACTGGGAAAATAAGTTTTGAATGGTCATCCAACTCAGAATTCCAAGTTGAGAACTCTGACTCTTCCTAGAGCTCCGACCTGAAGATCACTGACGTCATGATCCAACCTTGTTTTTTTCCAACGTTTCCAGTTGTCTTGAAAGAATTGTAAATCCAGAGATTGACAGACTTTGATGACAAAGTTTGATGAGAAAATTTGCCCACAATGGACTGCCGCGCCACCTTCCTGTTCAAGTGAGCAAAGCACAACAAGGTGAGTCCAAAAATGTCTTGTATGCTGCTGCATAAATTGTGTAAAATTCTAGGGAGATATGTATACTGTAGCTAAGAAATTAATACTAAGTGTATGTTGTGTAGTAAGCTGTTAGTAGCCCATGTGCCTCAACCTAATAACTTGGTCCATTTCCCCCTCATAATTTAGCCTACTGTTCTGACTTTGTGGGGAACATTTAGCCTTCAGTATAGCCTGTTTTAGAGAAATGTCATCATCGAATATTGTAAGAGCGTTCATTGTCTGCTTATATGCCCCCTTTATCATACGGTTCTGACTTGGTGTACAGGAAGAATACTGTAAGAACGGCATATGTTCTGAATTCTGTCACTGTACATTTCAAAAGTGCTTGTAACGAGTGTGCTGAGAGTCGGGAAGCAAGTTCAGGGAGTGAGTGTTTTAATAAATAAACGGAACATAATACATCAAATGAAACTCGAACAGCACATGAAACAGAAACAATTCCTGGGGAAGGAGCCAAAGGGAGTGACATATATAGGGAAGGTTATCAAGGAGGTGATGGAGTCTAGGTGAGTGTCATAATGCGTGTAACGATGGTGACAGGTGTGCGCCATAACGAGCAGCCTGGTGACCTAGAGGCCGAAGAGGGAGCACATGTGACAGTACCCCCCTCTCCGGCACGTTCGGCTCCAGCCGCAGGACAACAACCACAGGGATGATCCCGGGGATCAGGAGCGGACCGGTCGCCTCCGCTGAGATGCAGAAACCTGATGAACCGGCTGAGGAGTGAGAGCCTGATGAGCCAGCTGAGACCTCCCCAGTTGCCTCGGTCGAAGCACGGGAACCTGTTCACCCAGCTGAGGCATGGGAGCCTATCGATTCCGCTGAGGTATGGAAACCCGTCGAGCCAGCTGTGGCAGGGGAAGCTGTCGAACCCACCAAGGCATGGGAATCCGACAAACCGGCTGAGGCCTCCCAGGTATCTCCGGTTCTGACACCCGGACCCGACATCACCTCCAAAACAAAAACAAACAAAAAAAACACTCCCTGATGCTTCCCTTAGGTGAGGTGTCATTCTGTAACGATGTGCGCTGAGAGTCAGGAAGCAAGTTCAGGGAGTGAGTGTTTATATAAATAAATGGAACATAATACAAACAAGAAACTCGAACAGCACATGAAACAGAAACAATATCGCCTGGGGAAGGAACCAAAGGGAGTGACATATTTAGGGAAGGTTATCAAGGAGGTGATGGAGTCCAGGTGAGTGTCATAATGCGCGTAACGATGGTGACAGGTGTGCGCCATAACGAGCAGCCTGGTGACCTAGAGGCCGGAGAGGGAGCACACGTGACAGTGCTGAACAAATAGTTATATTGACTACGTCTGTCCTAGCTCGCTCATTAATGTCTTCATCGAAATTACAGATTGCCTCTTAGGCCGGGAGAGTGTTGGAAATAATTTTCAAATACTGTGAAGAACTATTATTATTTACAAAGGATGTAAAAAAAAAAAAACTGACTTGTTGACTTAATGTGTGAGGTGAAGAAAAAAATGAATGAGAAGCTCAGCTTATTAGTGGTGAACTTGGTGAGGTAAGACAATCCAAAATCAGACATTCCAAATGGCACTTTCCTACATATGCACGCAGCAGGCCAGGTAGGACCTACTACTATGTGTGCTCAGGCTCGTGAGCTCCCTCTGTATGTTCCTAGAGAGAAACCAGACACATGCTCATTGGTCACATGGAGTACTCTAAACAAAAGACAATGAAAAAATTGTCAAAACTTGTAAGTGATGGTTATGAAATAAAGCAAAACTTGTTTCTCACAAGCGTAGTAGGTTGTGAACTCAAAGTTTCCACTCCGATAATGAGAACGGTAGGCTAAATGACTGTAATTAATACATGCATTAACAGAAATGAATGTAACCAGATAATGGATCATTAATGGTACATTTACTAGGCCTGCTGGTGACATATATAATGGGGAATTGATAAAAAGATATACAATCAAAGGGCAAACAATTCACAAAATGAATGCGCAAGAATTGGCGGGAAACAGCTGAGCGGATTCTGGAGAGCCACATGCCATGTCTTCTCCACACACCCCTCCCCTTCTTCTTGTTTCAACATTTTTATATTATACTCAAGAGACATTATCTTAACACATATTTCAGATGCTTTTCACGGACAGCCACAACTTAATCAGCTAGGACTATTGCCACACGCTCTGCCCAAAACGCTCTGCCTACTAACTTGTGATTTGAAACAATCCACAGCAATTTTTTTAAAGAACCTAATTATCCTTTGTCATGCTCTCTTTAGACTGGAGTAATTATATCATTTTGGCAAAACGTCAATTCACTTTAGGGGAAGCCAGCATCCGAACAATGCACTGTGTAATCGCCAACTTTCCTTTCCAATTCGCAAGAGGCTGAAACCAGAGATCTGTATATAATGAGGAGATGTTAATGTCTCCGTCCTAACAATAGGAGTTGTTGTCCCAAAGTCGGGAAGGCAGGCTTAGGTCTGCATAATATGCCCATAAAAACACATTGGTCGAATTCTGGACAGATTTTTGGCAAGAGTGGAACCTCTTGCTCGCTCTCTGCTGAAACTATCACTGGAGAAAGCATCCGAGCGAGCCGAAACAGCACCCATCTGTCTTACTATACAGTACCAGTCAAAAGTTTGGACACACCTACCCATTCAAGGATTTTTCTTTATTTTGACTATTTTCTACATTGTAGAATAATAGTGAAGAAATCAAACCTATGAAATAACACATATGGAATCACGTAGGAACCACAAAAGGGTTAAACAAATCAAAATATATTTTCTATTTGAGATTCTTCAAAGTAGCTACCCTTTGCCTTGATGACAGCTTTGCACACTCTTGGCGTTCTCTCAACCAGCTTCATGAGGTACATTTTTGTGGTTACTACGTGATTCCATATGTGTTATTTCATAGTTTTGATAACTTCACTATTATTCTACAATGTAGAAAATAGTCAAAATAAAGAAGAACCCTTGAATGAGTAGTTGTGTCCAAAAGTTTGATTGGTACTCTATGTACCACATGTATGTATCTGATCCTGTCTGGCCATAAAGAGTATGTCATGCCATACTCTTTTCATGCAGATACATGATCTACACATACGACGGAGCGCTGTCTGGCTCACTCGGATGCTTTATCTGAGATTGATGCGTCTTTCTTTAGGCGCTCATCTCGGTCAAATAAATTAGAAATATTTCAATATTTTATTTGGATGGGCAAGGAGGTACGGTTGGGCTCCCTTAGGCCTGCCCATAACGCCGGCCCCGACACMGTCACACACACATCCCTCTGCACACTGCTCCTAATCTGCAGCTTTTTTGGTTTATGAATGTGCCAACATCTAGCCTGTTTAGGCATATTAAAACACGTCCGTGTTATCCGATCCAATACGACTATCAACGGTCAATCTACGGAGTACGATAACGAATTCGAGTAGCCTGTAGCCAGGTCGGCACACCCCTACTGTAGACACAGTGCCAACTGTGGCAACACAAAAGGTGGGAGGTCCTTGCTTACTGGGGTCACACAGAGGCTGTAAACTCACAAGGTGCTGTCATTGTGTTGGGAAATGTACAGGCGTTTTACAAGGCTGATCACAACTAAGTGTGTGTGCGCTTGTGTGGTCCACAGCATCAGACTTCCAGGATTCATTTTTCACACGTAAGAATGCTCATGAATAAGTATTGTCTAATTGGTTCCATTTGTATATTTCCGTCATTTCTGCAATATTTGGTTTGCCAAATGTTCATCRTTTATAGAGATTGAAGAACCATAGAACAATGAAAGGGGAATAAAGGATCCTCTGTCCTCTAGCTCACGGTGTGGCCCTGCTTGAGCCTATCCTGGGGCCATGTCTCTTCCCTCTCTGGGTTATGAATTATGGATTCCTTCTAATAGGCTGTTTCTCCCTTGTTTAACTTACTGCAGCCACAGGCTTATTGTGCTGATGTCTGATTTTAATGGCACACTCACTTCACCCAAGCTGAGCACTCTCCACTTACAGATCCACTAGCACATCCCTTGCCTCCCAATGCTGTGTTATTGTCTCACTACTGCATTAAGCAGCATGGGTTCCTGTTAGACTGGAGGATCTACAGGACTTCTCCGCTCCTTGCTGCTCTTGCTACTGTCCAAGTTGACCTTCCCTGAGGATTTAACCCACACCATGCCAGCTAGCGGCTAGTGCATAATAGATGAAGGACAGACATAAGGAGAGAGGCAAAGTGACCAGGCCCCATTATTACCTGGGAATTCAATTTTAATGAGGTAAACAGGTTTTTCCAGGTCATCTGCACCTTCAGTGGGTGGTGTGTCTGCCCCATCAGCTGCCTTATTGCTGCCTGCCTGCCTGCCTCCACTACAGTACCTCACTGCCTTGACACACAGAATTGCTGCAGGGGTTCCATCTTATAATTAGGTCTCACTGTCATTGACAGAAAGTGTCTCACTTCCCGCCGAGTCCTTTTCCTCGCCTTCAAGTCGAGTGCCACCAATTATACAGTGGCAAGAAGACCTTATTAAATATGCTCCAGGCAACCCTTGCCTTAGTTTTACTTCTCACTCTCGCCAGATTATGTTTTCTGTCAGCTAACATTAGACTGAAGGCTAGCTAGCTGCTCCACCACAAATGAGTGACTAGAGCGCTGTGTTGATTTCATTCTAATTTGCTGCTTAGAAATGAGAAACAATTCCTTTGGCTGGCTTGTGTACTAGCAAGTTATTCAATGTCGATCTGGAGAGAGATGTACTAGCTGGCCATTTTCATGCTGTGGTCATGGCTAAAAGGGATCCAGCTTTTGTCAAATGAACGTCAGATTTCACTTTTAGCATAGCAGGATAGGAGAATTGACGTAGCAGGTTCGGGGGAATTAACGTAGCAGGATTGGAGAATTAATGTAGCAGTGATAAACATCAGACATGTACAGTACATTTAAATGCCAATCTAAATCAGAACATCCTTCTGCACTTAATGAAAAAAAATGTGTCTCCCTTGAGCAAGTGTCTGGTTCCGGATAGCTACGAGAATGGATGACAGGGAAGGATACGCTCTCACACACACACGTCAGCAGGGAAATCAAACTCTGCTCCATGCATTTTGTGAAAAGTCAGTAGACAGAGGTAGGAGTAGAAGCATGACAAACAGGGAGTAGTCAAGCTCCCACTGCAATTCCCTGTGAATCTTCCCTCTCCTCCCTGACTGCGCTGCGGTGAACGAGAGAGAGAAGTGGAGTGCGACAGGAAGGTGAGAAGAGGAACAGATGGAGAGTCGCAGTACGTGTTCCACAGGAACGTAGGGTCTCTCTGCGTGTACAGACATACTCATTTAAAACAGGTGCTATACTTAGACATGGCTCYACAGCCTCTTTTCATCCTATAGTTAATGATGGCGTTGATTATAACCTAAGCACTGATTGTTAACACAACTAGAAATCTATAGACTAGATCCTCTTTCCCTTTTACCCTCAGGGGAGCCAAAGCAAAATTAATCAGGCCACTCGAGTCATGGAATATGCTTTATTATCCAACGGCCAAGCTACAGTATGTGCCATTGTGTTTTGTATGGGTTTAGGGGGATATTTTCTATCTGACTGGTCACTGGCTCTCAATAACACGGAGGGGATCATGTCCCCTGCTGAGAAAACCTCTCTCTCTGTCTCCCCTCACCACACACCGCTACGTCCCTTGCCTCACACACCAGGCATACTTATCACTGCYTATGYATCCCAAAYKGCACCCTATTCCCTATATAGTGCACTTCTTTTGAACAGAGACACATGGGCCCTGCTCAAAAGTAGKGCACTATTAAGGYAATAGGGTGCCGTTTGGGACACACCCKGTGTTATTCAGCCATAGAGAGGAAGGAAGACATGGAAAGTGTTTCCATTTTCAGATTGTTTTATACAGAGAACATCCAGAGACTGGCACCATTAGAATATGCCACATTTTGACAAGGTTTTTCTGTCACAGCAGCTCTATTTCATGATATATTGAGGAGAAGAAAGCTAATGGGGGTTGATAAAAACGTTTRTCAAAGGGTTTCTTGAAACGTTCCACAAGGTAAGCCCCCCCCCCCATGCACCACGACCATCATCAGCACCATAGCCTTTGTAGCCCCCGATTAGTCTGCAGGCCGGGTCACTCCATTCTCCATGCTGGATCCTCTGGCTCTTCTGAAATATCTTTGATGCCCTTCCCCTTTTGAAGTCCCTGGGAATTAGGGGACACTGCCTGGGAGCAGTATGGCTTTGGCTCTGGCTGGGTCCTGCCTCGTCCTCGTTGGTTGTTCCTGTGTTTATTTGAAGTGGGGCTGTCTGTTTACACTAAATGCTCAGTGCAGCACAGCTCACGGCTGGTAATTGCTACCAGCATCCACTGGGTTCTGCTCTACCGGCGTACTTGTAGTGGATCCTAAAGAGGGAAGTGTTACATTCACCCCAGACCTGGGTGTAGACCAGAGGGATGGAGGTCCCTGTGGGTCCTGGTCAAAAGCAGTGCACTATAAAGGGAATAGGGTGGCATTTGGTACGCAGGCCGTATCTAAACACGCACTAATCAAGGGCTGTGTGGTTGGTGGAGCGCTGTAGGGAGAGCAGGCTCGCTCTGTTCTGTATGATGTCATGTATGAGGTTTCAGTCTCCTGGTATACTTGGGGAAGGTAGTCGATGAGAAGGGATAGGAGGACAAAGATCTGATTGGCATCATCATAATCATCATTACCATCATTACCATCACCACCACCATTATTATCATCATCATAAAGCAGAGGCAGTCACTAGCTGCTTTTCTCTTTTATATTCAAGTCTAAAATTGTATATTAATGTGGCCCTGCATTCACTCATTTTTTTCTCATTGGCTGCTTTACCATGTGGCTAATATGCCCCCCCCCTCCCCCCGTCTACTTCGTCTACTCCGTCCCTTTCTCTTTCTCCCTCTCTGTACTGTGAGCGAGCAGGAGCCAGCCTTGAGGCATCCCATTTCAACTCCTCAGCTTCCAGTAAGAGGGGTGGGGGGGTATTTAAGAGCGCTAGGTAGGAGTGGGGTCTGACCGCAGAGTCTACTGTTTAAGAGAAAGGGAATTCTCCCTCCGTCTCTCTTTCACTCAGTCCCTAGATCTCCTGGCTGCTCTCTCTCTCTCTTTCTCCCCTCTCACTGGCTACAGCATCAGCAGGCTGGCTCTCTAGGTGGCAGGAATAGAGTGACTGAGAGAAAGAGAGGAAAATGACATAACTGTCATTGATTTAGAAGGCAAAGACACAGACCCACAAGAACATTTGTTTTATTTGAGCCCAACTCTCTACTACATTGATTTAGCTCCAGTGGAGAGATTCTGTGAATTCAGTAGAAGGTAAGCTGCTCCTGTCTTTACCTGTCTGCAACACTTTGATGCTCTGTTTGAAATAGAATGAATGCTGATGTCTAGATGTTGTGTAATCAGATCATTTAAGGCTATTGTTATTGTGACTGTGACTGTGGATTTGTATTAATATTATCAAATTGGAAAATACTATCAATTTAATGATTTTGGTTTCTAAGTCTTCACAGGAAATGATGTATTTATTGCAAAATATGTAGATATCAATGTATAGATACATCAGAGAAATTGCTGTTTATTGTCATAACATATTTTGAAATATTAAACTGTGGATTGTAATTAGATTGATTTCATCAATCGAAGTGGGATCTTTTATTGCTTACCTTCATTGTTATTTAACAAGCAGACCGGCAAGGTTTTGTTCCATAATTACTGACAGTAAATTGACTGTACATGTTCAAAGGTGCCCATTACAGTTTATGAAGGATGTTGTTCACCACATTTTTGACATGCTTCTACTATTTAGCTCTTACCTAATCTCCTCCACCATCCGGCTCTCTCTCTTTAGAGCCTGAGGATGAGGTTAGCTCTTACCTGAACAGAGGAAAATGTGTAAATTAAGGGATCCAAGACATCAGCTAACTACTGAATAATTCTGCAAGGTGTTGTGTTCAGTGGCGGTCGGCTCGGGTTGTGTTAGGAGTACAGATAGGGGGGTATGGTTGTTTCCGTGGGTGCTGCCTGCTGCAGCCTGCCAGATCTGAGTCTGTCCAGCCCTCTGTAAATCTACTAAATGTGTGCCAGCAGACAGCGGGCTTCTGTTGCCCGGAAGACAGACAGATGCTGTGCATTAGAGTTGCTCTCTGTACTCTCGCCCTGTTCTCTCTGCTCTCTCTGCTCTCTCTGCTCTCTCTGCTCTCTCTGCTCTCTCTGCTCTCTCTACTCTCTCTACTCTCTCTACTCTTTCTCCTTTCTCCAGGTTCTCTCACTGTACAGTCGGTACGCAGTACAAGCTGGCAGCTCCGCCGACTCCCTCCCTCCCTCTAGCCTATAGCAATGTACTGTTCGCGCTGTTCAGCGTGTGTGTGTGTGTGTGTGCACGTGGTCCTCACTCCTCACAGATGTCATATATCAGCACGCTCAGAGAGAGAAATTAGGGATGTAAGGAGCTTATTGGGGGGTTTGTCGATAACGTCCCACAAAGAGATTACACCCCTGTGACTGTGATGACTGAGAGTGGAGGAGAGGATGGGTATGGGGTTGTGTTTGTGTGTGTGTGCGTGCGTGTGTGTGTGTACGCTGTGTGTGGAGATATTTGTGTGGTGTGCTCTGTGTATTTTGGGGCGCTGTGTGTGTGTATGTATGGAGATGTGGGTTGCAGTGAAGGAGGAGACCCCCAGGATACCAGGGTTGTGTCTGTTGGATGGTAATTGCGACATTAGGGGGAGATACAATGTAATACTTACACCTCATCTAATCTTTTAAACATTGTTGGGTAAATAACGCTTGAAGCAGGCTCAACCCATGCAACACAAYGATATTCAGTACCTAATTGGCCGATATTGAACTTTTCCCACACACGATTCCAATGCTTGTGGGATTATTTTTGACATGAGTTATCTTTGGTTTATTTGTGTGGGTTTCATTCTATCGCCGTGAGCTAAGACATATGACACTTTAATGTAGGTTTTCCTCTGTCAACCACTTTCTCATATACTTGACGTGTGTACAGCCAGTGTCAGATCGGTCGTGTTTTAGTGCCGACTGCTTGCCTTCGGTGGTTGCTCAGGCTTGGGGTGGGAATGTTTTATGACGCTATTGCTATGTGCAGAGGGAGGATCCATTGACAGTGACACCCAGTGCCAGAGATGAGTGGGGAAATGTCCTTTGTTTGGACAGCTGTATTCTCTAACACCCCACGCTTCATAATCGACGCACTTGGAGATGTTAACTGTCTTTACATGTTCACCCACTTAGCTCCTCTGGTGGTGATTGTGGTATTCATAATGACCTGAAGAGGTTTGTCTGTACATGCTCATGAGGAGAGGGAAGGATAGCAAATGAGTTGAGTTTGGATGAGTCTCAGGACCAAATGGTGATTTTTTTTTGCTGGACAAAACAACTGCAATCTCTATTTTAAACCCCCCCCCCCCCCCCCCCTCTCTTTGCACAGTCATTGCTCTCACTGTGTGACCGTATGACATAATTACATTTCTGCATATGTCTCATTGATTGAATTTAATGATGTTAAGTAATTACTAGATAATGACCTGCTGCGGTTCATTTCGACTATTCCAGGTTGGTAAATGTGTGTTTGTATTTCTGATAAGGAAGTTGTGCATATCACCTTGTATATCCCAGCCGCTGGCAGTAGGGCATGTCTGTCTGCCAGATGTTAGCCTACCTACAACACAGAGATTTAATCAGATCCCAGTACCTTGGAACACAAAGCCCACAATGTGGAGCTCGACTGCAAGACCAAAACCTGTCTGGAGTGAAGAAGTAACTGTTTGTGCTTGTAGTAGTTTGAGTTCCTGTGACTCATGAAATCCCACCATTGACAATGAATGAATACCATCAATCTATCTCTTTGAGAGGACCTATTTGCTTCATGTACACACGGACTAAGCCTTCAATCCAGTAAATTGACCTCTGTAGTATCATGCTTTGTATTTGTGCTTTGTTCTCATGTTATATACACATTTGAGAGTGACACATATGCATGTGTTAAGCCTTATAAAAGGCCTCTTTCCTATGTCACTCCCAGAATTGGCCCCTGATGGTTACGACCCCTCTGAGACAAAAAGCTCCCGACAGATTAGTCATCACCACGGGAACAAAAACACAAAGATTCTCTCAAAAGAATCCAATGTCTTAAAGTGCAGAAATCCCAGATGGTTTTTAATGCTCCTCTGATGCTAATGTGTGAGCTGAGTGGAGGGGAAGCACTGGCAGCCGGTTTGTGCGTCCCACATGACACCCTATTCCCTAAATAGTGCACTACTGTTGACCAGAGCCCTGGGACACAGCCTGTCTGTGTTCCGGGGCCTCTGTGTTACCAACATAGTCGCTGCATTGGAGGCGTCCAAGAGATGAACACGTGGCTAATAACACGGCTGTGACTCTTTGCCTTCACCAGTGACCCCACATATTGGAATGCACCCACCATAGCATAATGTTCCCGGGGTGGGGTTATACAGCTCATACAAGTGTGTGAATGGATGGTAGTACTTCCCCATTAGGACACGCGACACACTTTCAGCCCTTATCGACATGCAGACAAGGACAAACAGATGTCCTCATATCACAGCCAACATTCCTGCCTCGATTTCCGAGTGGGAAAACCTCTCCTTCCTGTTAGAGAAAAGGGTTGGAGAAAGTCATAAAACCTCTCAATRCTGTGAAGAATCTGCCTCTTTTCAGACCTGAAAAGATAGTCTACAGTACTTTGGATGTCCTTGAATAACCTGAACATCCCTTCCATTAATTTGCAAGTGAATGAAGAGGGCATCATGGAAATGCACAACATTTGTATTACTCTATACCTTTTCATCAAGTTGTCTGCTGTACATTGTTAACACATTTGCCATATTGGAAATACTGGACTGCTGCCAGTGCAGCTTACGAGGGAGGAACTAGGACCAAGGACAGAGGAAGCTGTCCTCTCCTCTGTCTGAGAGCAGCACCACGAGACGCTCCCCAGACGACATGGTGCTCCCTCTCCAGGAAAAGGAATTCTCTGTCCACAGTTGATAGATAGTTTCCTCTCCCAAGTAAACATGAACACCCAGATTGTTCCTGCCTTGTGCCTACCACAGACCAGGAAGTAGAAAGTTATTGGTCTATAAAGCCACTAAAGAGCCGAGCTGAGGTATTTTCTGTCTTCATGTCTGTGAAGGAATTGGATCATGCTGCCCGATTTTTTCCCCCTTCACTCTGATCCTAGTGTCACTTTTGTATGTGTAGGCAATTAAGTAAAAAATCACTCTCTAGAGGTAACTAATATGAAACCCACACAGCTCCTAGGTCTCTTGTTATAGTACTGCAATCAGATCTCAGTCGAGTTCGTCTTGCAGCTAGATTTGGTGACCTGAGACGGAAGGTGTCGGTTACTTGGAAAGTTTATCAGCCAGCCTCAATAAGATACCTTTTCACCACATTACGACATAGTTGGAATACAGTTCAACACAAGCAGATTTGTATTGTAATTGTTCAAACTAAGGGAAAGGAAGTGGGATGAATGAACGGAGGGTTAGGTTGTTAAGACCGTCTAGAAGAATGAGTGATTAGATGTTCTGTAAAGGCAGCAGATGAGGTTAGACTAATAAACAGGAGGTCACCAGTCCTTAACATGTAAAAAAGAGCTCATGAACAATGACTAGTATCTATCCTCTCCAGCTGGACTGGGCTATAAGAGCAGCGTGAGACAGACCTACTGTACGTTGGGCCATGCAGCAGTAAAGAATATTGATGGGCTCACTGTCCAGAGATGAGCGAAATCTTGACATCATAAAATGGAATTGAATCTTCAGTTATCTGCCAAGGCATTCCCCTCCCATGTGCATTCACAGTATCATACTTTGTCTTTGTATCTCAATGTCAGATTTGGAAATGGCTTTTCTGTTAAATAAATGTGTGTTTATTTTTGTAACAGTCAGATAAGGTAGGAGGGCTCCAGAGCAACCTTGTGGTTCCGTCAGGGTGATACTGTTCACCCTTGGCAAAGTGATCTCACTGCAGTGTATTGGCTTCGTCCCAAATGGCACCCTATTCCCTATATAGTGCAGTGCTTTTGACCGGGCCCCATAGGGCTCTAGTCAAAGTAGTGGACTATATAGGGAATCGGGTGCCATTTGGGACGTAGCATAGTGCTGCGAGATAAGTGTTTGTGCTGGTATCACAGTCCTCCACCCCCGGCCTGTCTTATCAGACGTGAACACACCAACCCCCCACTCCCGCGCTATGTGTGCCATCAGATACACCAGGGTCATGGAGGACCAATAACATGGGCCTTAATTTATATGAAACCAAACCAATTCATCTAAAATAAAGAAAAAAAAGACTATATTTCGATTTCATTTTCATTTTGTGTAATTTTATGCTTTTCCCATAAGAGGGAAATTGATAAGCTATATGCCAAGAGGGGAAGTAATCAAAACATTGCAACACATAATTGATTTCATATTCTCGCTTCTTGGAGTGTTTTCCCCTTACTTTTGAAAGCCAGCATATTAAAAGAGAGTCGCCTACAATTTAAAGTTTCTTAAAGTTAATCTTGTGGGATTTAATTGCATTTCTGCAATTATTCAACTAAAGTTGTCACCATGTAAATTTACACAGTAGGGAAATACTGTGACTTGTCCAACAGCCAGACATGATAACCAGCCAAGGTCAGTTTCAGTGTTGTGACCCACCAGGCCTTTCATCTGTACAAATGGAAGTGTATTTTGTGTGTTTATTATGACTGCTCAAAACAATCCAATCAGCGAACCCAAACCTGACCTGCCACGACCGACTGCCCTTTGAAGGGTGTCCAGGCCAGACAAAATAAATGGCTAAGGGGCGTCGGCGTCCAGTCGTCCACTAGCAGACTAGACTAAGAGGACTTGTTTGGAGGCAGTGGACTGTGTTACAGTGTGCGTCCCAAATGGCACCCTATTCCCTATGTAGTACACTACTTTTGACCAACTCCAATAGGGCTCTGTTTAAAACTAGAGCACCATATAGGGAATTAGGTGCCATTTGAGGCTCCTATAGGGTTGTAGGTCATGAGCACAGTCAGTCCCATCAGTTAGCCTCATCCCTCTAAGGCAAGGGGGGGGMAAAGTACGACACTTTAATCCAGCACGCAATACATTTACAAAAAAATAATAATAAAAAAAAATGATAACCTTTTTCTCCCAATTTCATGGTAACCAATTGGTAGTTATAGTCTTGTCCCATCGCTGCAACTCCCGTACGGACTCGGGAGAGGCGGTCGAGAGCCGTGCGTCCTCCGAAAAACAACCCAGCCAAGCCGCACTGGTTTTTGACACAATGCCCACTTAACCCGGAAGCCAACTGCACCAATGTGTCGGAAGAAACATTGTTCACCTGGCAACCATGTCAGCGAGGCCCCGGCAAATTGATTTTAACAAACAAATTGGTCCCCCAAAAAATGCGTCCCTCCGTTGAATTTCAAAATCCCGATGTGGCCCTCGAGTGAAAAGGTTTGCCCAGCCCTGCTCTACAGTATGCGGTGCCTTCCTCCCCTCCCTTTGGACAGATAAGATGAGATTGATTGACTGCTTCATCTGCTGTGTTATCAAATATGAATTCCTGGGGCATCCTCAACCCTGTGCCACATCAGCACAGGTCGTGCACTGTATGATAGGTTGAGACAGAGAGGACAGTCTTCCAATGTTGCAAAGGTGATAACTTTAAAAACCCCTTTTGAGGAGCAGCAACAACGCAACAGAGGGCTGAAGTTTACAATCGATCCCATGTCTCTCTCTTTGCAGTCAATCCATGTTATGAGTTGTCCTGGAAATACATTTTTGTGTTTGATGATTATAACTCACAGCCATAGTGCTGTCCTCAGCTACTCTTTCTCTCTCTCTCTCTCTCTCTCTCTCTCTCTCTCTCTCTCTCTCTCTCTCTCTCTCTCTCTCTCTCTCTCTCTCTCTCTCTCTCTCTCTCTCTCTCCAAATTCAAATTCAAATTCAAGCTGCTTTATTGGCATGAAAAACATTGTGTTAATATTGCCAAAGCAACAATGTATACAATATACATTGTAATACAATTAAAACAATGACAAATAATAATATAGAATGGCAGTAAATAATAATACAAAATTAAATATAAAAATAGTAACAATAAAATGGTAACAGTCAATAGTCGAATGTAATGTATGGTGTAATGCACCACTACCACCACCACCATCATTAAACTGCTATCATTACCATTACCACCCATACCATTACTATTTGGAATGATAAACAACAATAATAATACTAATAACAATAACAGTAATAACAATAACAGTCATAATAAATAAGTTACTGCTTACTATGCAGATGTTATTATTCAGTGTCTCTCAGGCTATGGCAGGCAAATACATATTTGGCTGCAAGAGGAGCCATTGCTCCTTCGCCCATGAGTATTTTTAGTTTTTCCTCTGGGTTTAATAAGTTAAAATTTGGAATAAATGTAGTCATTTCTGTGAATAATGAATCTCTTGGTGAGGAATATTTATCACAGTAAAGGAGAAAGTGCATCTCTGTTTCTACCTCCCCTGTCGTGCAGTGACCACATACACGCTCCTCTTTGGGTAGCCATGTCTTTTTATGTCTGCCGGTTTCTATTGCCAATCGGTGGTCACTCAGCCTGTACTTGGTAAGAATCTGTCTCTGCTTCGTATCTCTGACAGAGTAGAGATATTCAGCCAATTCATATTCTCTGTTTAGGGTCAGATAGCAATTTAGTCGGCTTTGGGATTTTGTTTCGTTTTTCCAATGTTGTAAATATGAGTCCTTTGATTGGTTCATGATTTTGTTTATTGTATTTATTGTATTGTATATATTCTCTCTCTCTCTCTCTCTCTCTCTCTCTCTCTCACTCTCTCTATTTCTCTCTCTCTCTCTCTCTCTCTCTCTGATTGTGACCTTGGTGGGGATTGAAACAAATCAATACTTTAACTGCTCGCGAAGAGGACATAAGTAGAACCCCTTTCAACTTGCAGGCGTTTGATTATGATTTATGTGCATATAAATCATTTCAATATCAGCCAGTGGGACCCCGCCTTATTGAGGAGCTTCTCTTCAGAGATGAATCTTGACATGTGATGAGAGAGTTACTTATTAGCCGATTTATTTTTGGCTTTGCAATGAATGGATGCTCTTAGTTTGGTATGTTTTATTTTTGTTTGACGGAGCAACATTTCCTGGTCATTGAGCCTGGTCCATCCACCCAGACATKTTGTATGGCGTCTCTCAAGGTGAAAAGATCCTCCAGACAATAACTTTTCATTCATCTCCTCACGAGCGACCCAGATTAAAGAAGAGTGTGTGGCAAAGAAGGAAAGCTCGTTGTTGTCATGGGTGACCTACAAAACTAGGGCAAGCTTGATGACTTCTACAGAAATGAAAAGAAAAGCATGCTTTTCCACATTCCCCTGTTTAACATACTGGGGATGTACAGTCTGGGGAGTTGGTCGGTTGAAGAAGTCATTGAATATTTACAGTTTTTACACATCAAGTGGGCCAATCTGCTTCAATATTCAGTTTGTTTGTTGTGGAGTTTATCTTACTGATACTAGACAGTAGTACGCTCCAGCCATGCGAAGGCTTCCCTTATACTCCATCCCACAGGCATATCTTCTATTTATCATTAGCAAACTATCATGATCTGTATTAGCTTGCATTTAAGTCATAAAACACGTGCCTGCTGTGCAGAATGATCGTTGCCTTCCTTCCTGCTCTATCGATAGTCAGCATTTTTCACCAAACGGGCTACACAGTGACAGCCTGCACTGTGCATGGTGAACAGTGGTGTTTGCTAGTGATTTATCTTGGCTGCACCATATGGCACAGTGGGTATTAGTAAAGGTAGACTACAGTGATGATTAAGTTTGCCAGCATGGGGGCCAGGCTGGGCTGAGTTTGAAAGAAATCCTGGCTTCTGCATGTGACGTCTGAAATCCTTGAAGGGCTGAAAGCTCCCTCTCATCAATCTCRAAGTGCTCCTCCAGAACCAATTGAATTCAAAACTTCCAGTGTCTGCAGGGCCGGCCCTGGGCATATACGACATAGGATATATATATTTTTGGAACTCAGTCAGGGTCWCAACTTACTTTCTCTCTGCCCCATGGCAAAACGAGAGTAGAATTGCATGAAATTAGTTTTAAGATTGCTAAATGTTATGTCCGTCCCATAGGGGGGGGGGGGCTCCCAACCAAATCTCGCCTAGGGCCCCCAAAAAGCTAGGGCCGGCCCTGAGTGTCTGAAAGATGGGAGAAGGAAAGAAAAAAAGACATGGTACCACTGGAAAACCAATCATTGACAAAATATTTCTGTGTTTATTCCCCCTGAAACTAGAGGTGAACGTGAGAAATGGTAGCAGCGATGCTAAGCGATTGAACATTTACAGCGCAAATCTTAACACAAGTCAAAACTTGAGCCTATTCCCTATATAGTGCACTTCTTTTGACCTGAGGCCCTGGTCAAAAGTAATGCACTATAAAGGGAATAGAGTGCCATTTGGAATGAAATCAAATATTGGTATACACCACTGTAGCTTATATGGATTTAAATGGGCTGTAGAAGTGTCCGGGTTTTCCCTCTTGCTAACTCCCTATATTCCACCCTGATCCTCTTCCTTCTGCTTTGTGTTAAATAAGTGCATTCACTTGATTTACTGAAGGATTAAGATCCTCCAAGACTCCAAATGCAACACACAGCGGAGAGACGAAAGGAGTATTTATCAGAGAAAGAAAGAACATTTGGTACTGTAATGGTAAGGGGGGATCTTCGCTTGCATTGTTTGGAGTTGGATAACACAGTGCCATGGTCTTTACATTACACTACTGAGAAAGTCAGGAAGGTAGAGTATGGGAGGGAGATGTACCGAACCTACCCGTTTCCATCACAGCTGTCGTGATACATTTTTATACGGTATGATTCTACTCGGATGAAAACTGTGGATGGAAACGTGGTTTATATAGAGGAAATAACACCACTTTACCAACAGAGTAGGCTTTAATCTCTGCAGGGTCTCAATTCTGTCTCACACAGTCTCTTCTTTTCCATACAAAATGAAGAAGAATGCTTATTGAATTCACACCCACATGGTAAAACTGTTCATCAGTTTGATATTGATTTCTAGATTCTCGTAATGTAGATTTTGTGCAGGATCATCCTGATTTGATCAATCAAAATCATGTCAATTTAGTTAGCACTATCACATTTTCCACTATTTCTTATAACTGTAATCTCCATCACCAATACTGTATGATCAGAGACCAATGCTGACGTCATTGTTTTGAGATTTACTGTATCTCATTCATTTATCTAACCAATCCAAACTTTTGCATATGTTTGTTGGGGGAAAACCTTGTTCTATAATCTCTAACAGGCATTATTGTTGCCTCAGATGAATGGTCAATACAGCAAAGTTTTAAATTAGCATTCGTTTTAAATTAGARGCTTTTGAAGAAGGGACTTTGTTTGAAACCATTCCCAGCTATCCTCTGTGTGTGGTGGGTATAAAACTGAAGTGTTGCCGGCTCAGTACCACTCATACAATACTGGGCTAATTTAGATCACTTGCACTAAATATGTGTGCCAGCCAGCAGGTTCTTGTTCCCCTGGTAAAATCCCCCACACATTGGCCACATGGCAGCCAACTGGCTTTGTTGCGGTCTGAGAAGCTAACAATAGAGTAAAATAAAAGTGAGAGAATTACAAAGTAGCAGCAGTCAAATTGTGTCAAGTCCGAGTGAGTGTGCCAGCGACCAGCTGCATTAGCATAGTGCCATGGCCACAGGGGTCTGCTGACGTAAGTCCAGGAGGGGAGGCTGTTTTCTCTGTTCCCATGGTGGAAAAAAGGCTAGAATTGTCTGGTGTATTTAAATGATCATCTAATAATAACCTTTGCAGCATATCAAATTACGGTTGCAAGTAGTTGATATATTAGACTACTGTCTATAGATATTTGAGAAATACAAGTTTGGTTCCTTTCCACTTATTTCGCCAAAGCCACAGATTCGCTAAATAATGCCTCACACAAAGACTAGTTTGCTCTCTCAGAGAGGGTTGGTTCCCTAAGTGTTCCATGTGGAGAGAAGCCAGCCAGCCTCCAAAGTGAGAAAGCCAACCATCCGCCCAGAACTAAAACCCTAGCAGCAACTCAAAGCAATTTTCTGACTATTTTGTTGATTTAATCCCTGGTTTGCGATGCTCAGCACAGCGGAGCAGTGGTGTGTGTGTGTGTGTGTGTGTGTGTGTGTGTGTGTGTGTGTGTGTGTGTGTGTGTGTGTGTGTGTGTGTGTGTGTGTGTGTGTGTGTGTGTGTGTGTGTGTGTGTGTGTGTGTGTGTGTGTGTGTGTGTGTGTGTGTGTGTGTGTGTGTGTGTGTGTGTGTTGTGTGTGTGTGTGTGCCTGCGTGTGTGTGTGTGCCTGCGTGTATGCGGGTGTGCCTGTGAGGTGGGGGGTAGCTTTTTCGTGCCCCCGAGGGCCCAGATCTCAGCGCTCCCATCAGCAGGCTACATTACTGCTCTTACTGTGCGTCCATCACGGAGGCACTCATCCCTGTCTGTCTAATCAGCGGCTGGCTACGTGGGGCTGCTGAAGCTGAGATCAGCCGTGGGATYCCATTCGCTCTATCCCTGGGACTGGAGCTCATCTGTCAGACAGCCTAATCACACGTCAGCGCAGGTTCAGGAGACTGAGCAGAGAGCAGAGAGCAGCAGAGCAGCGGCTCCTCACATCACAGGAGCTACTGCTCATGACCTCCCTGTGCCAGTGGCTGTCCTGGCTGTCAGGCTCCCGCTCTCTGTGTGTAGAGAAGATTTATGATTCGCTGCACACCGTTAGTATATTCTGTGTCACTCTGACCCTGTCTGCGGCAAGGCGGTAACCCCCTTTTCATCACCCCACGATAATGGAACTCCCGCCATTATATATCCATGGCTGAGTCCCAAAGGGCACCCTATTCCCTATACAGTGCACTACTTTTGACCAGGTCAGAAGAAGTGCACTATATAGGGAATAGGGTGCCCTTTGGGACGTAGCCGTACGGAACATGTCTAGGGGCTCATGTCTAGTTAATGTTGAATTGGTGTTGAGTCGCAACAATGGTCTCTTTTTGGAACATATGGAGAACATTTTCTTTTGACTTGCTGAAAGCAATCCTACTTTTTGAGTAACCTGTGTATCTGTTCTTACTGAAGGTGAGAAACACCAAATAGATGAGGTCAGCATTTTGACAAAGTGCAGAAAAGTTACTGTGTAATTAGCTAGGGGGGGAACACCTCTTTTTTGAAGGCAGGAAATCGTTAAATGTGTATTTACCCTCCCCTTTATACTGACCAATAATGAGAAGGTAAAAAAACGTGTTGAATTGTATGTCACTCTTAACTTAYACAAAGTTACTTAATAGTTACTTAAATTCCTGATTGTTCAGCATTGTCTTTACATACCCCTTCCATATGTCAAGATTTGTTCTTGTGTTGATAAAGAACATGTAATGTATGCGCCRCGTTCAAGCTCTGTTGCCCACAGAGGGGCATATTTTCACTAACATGCATTTTTTATGTAACAACAAGATCAAAGGACAGACCACAAGGTTTTACTGCCAGTCTCCAAACCATAACTCAAYCTCAGCACATTTCCCAGCAGACCGTTACTCTTAAAAGAAGCAACATGTCTCGGGAGCCTAGAGAAACAGTCCAGTAACTTTTGGTGTGGAAAGAATCATGTTACCAAATTGAACTGAATGTTCGTCTGGAGAGCATCCCAAATGGCACCCTATTCCCTTTACACTGCACTACTTTCAACCACTACTTTTGACCAGAGCCCAGGGCACTATAAGGGAGTACAAGTAGTGCACTATAAAGGGAATAGGGTGCCATTTGGGATGCATCCCTGAACCCCGCGCGGTGCGCTGCAGGGCTAGCCAGAACCCTGCAGATGGTCTCCCCCTCACCGGTTTTAATCTGTCAGCTTGGGTTGTGGTCTGGGGCGTCGGGAAGGGGAGGGAGAAGGTTAGTTCCATTTTCCCCACTCCCCACATGCAGGTGTTGCCTGCTGTTCATGGCAGCCTGTCATGAGAAACCCGGACAGAGAATAAAATCCCGCAGCACTCAAGGTCACAACTCGCCACCCCTGCAGTAATTGCCCCTGCAGTGTTGGTCCTCAGAGAAAATGTCTGTCTCCTCCACTGTGAGCAGGGGGGTTGAGATGGGGTGCAGGCAGGCAAGGAGATAACTAGGCAGAAAGGCAGGGCAGGCAGACAGGCAGACAGGCAGACAGACAGGCAGCAACAGGATCATGTATTGGAGGAGGTATTTTGTTAAATGAGACTGTGGAATGTTAATTGTTTTTGGTAGGATACTTTGACATTTCACTGTARCCACATGGTCTGAAGTGAATCAGGCTGTTGTGTGTTGGTCACTGTCGGATCCATACTGGCTAGTAAGGGCAAACTAGAAATGTCAAGATGAACAATGAGTTTCATAACTTGAGAAWTGAGAGTGGGTTGAGATTGTGCATTCAATATTTTATAAATAGATAAAGTAGCTACTGTTCTACAATCTCTCTCCTATTATTTTCCCTACTCTCTCTTACATACAGTTTATCTGAACCTTCTGCTTCGATTCACACAAGGCTTTCTTTTTTCCTTTGATTCTAGGATACAAGGGCATCTTCGCCATCTCACAGATAGAACGACTCCATTCTCCTGACAGATCACGAGTTCTCCCAGCAGGACGTGACAGGACCTGGTCACCATGGTGATGAAAGGCCTGCTCCTAGGCTGTGTGACCGTGACCGTGTTGCTCCAGCTCTCCAGCGCCGGCCTGGTCAAGAAGATCATCCGCCACCGCAGAGAGACCCTGAGAGACCCCTCTGAGAACATGACCCTGCCCCACCCTGACCAGCCAGTGATCTTCAACCACATCTACAACATCAATGTCCCCTCCAGCTCCCTGTGTTCCGTAGATGTGGAGAGCCCCGGAGGAACCGAGATCAAGCCCAAAGGAAGTCCAGTCCAGTCGGACATGCAGACCACAGAGCACCTGGAGCACACGGTGGACGGGGAGAACCAGATCGTGTTCACCCACCGCATCAACATTCCCAAGCAGGCGTGCGGCTGTGACAACCACATGCACGACATGAAGGACATCCTGAGCAGGTTGGAGATGCTGGAGTCTGAGCTGTCCAGCCTCAGAGAACAGTGTGGCAGTGGAACCAGCTGCTGTGGAGCTCAGATTACAGGTACAGTATAGTACAGTCGGTCTACAGACACTCTAGGCCAGTGTTTCCCTATCTTGGTCCTGACACACCTGATTCAACGAAAGGTTTTGATAATGAGTTGATTAATTGAATAACGTATGTTAGTGCTATGACAAAAACAAAAGGACCAGGAKTTGGAAACACTGCTCTCGGGGCAGTTAGTTGTAGTTTCGACATAGATAACATCTTTAGATTGGTCTTAATTCTTCTAAAGATCAATAACCCCTATTCAGACTTGTCTTTGTCTTTTTGCATAGTATTTGTGATAGAACTTTTACTATTATAATTACCTAAATTGAATTTTGTGTTGCTCCCTCCATGTTTCCTCAGGTGAGGTGGCCACCAAGCCTTACTGTAACGGCCGTGGTAACTTCAGCACTGAGACCTGCAGCTGTGTGTGTGAGCCCGGCTGGAAGGGACCCAACTGCACCGAGCCTGAGTGCCCCAACTTCTGCCAGGACCAGGGGCGCTGCATCGACGGCAAGTGTGTCTGCTTCGAGGGCTTCGATGGAGATGACTGCAGTATGGAGCTGTGTCAGGTGGACTGTGGGGACAACGGGGAGTGCATCGACGCCATGTGTATCTGTGAGGAAGGCTTCACAGGGAACGACTGCTCCCAGACCAACTGCCTGAACAACTGCCTGGGGCGYGGCCGCTGCGTGGACGATGAGTGTGTGTGTGACGAGCCGTGGACGGGCTACGACTGCTCCGAGCTCATCTGTCCCAACGACTGCTACGACCGCGGCCGCTGCRTCAACGGAACCTGCTTCTGCGAGGAGGGCTTTACCGGAGTGGACTGTGGGGAGCCTATCTGCCCCAGCAACTGTAACAACCGCGGGGTGTGCGTCAACGGCCAGTGTGTGTGTCACTCCGGCTACAGCGGGGAAGACTGCTCCAAGCTCACCTGCCCCAACGATTGTACTGAGAGAGGCCACTGTTTCAACGGGAGGTGCATCTGCGACCCAGGCTTCGAGGGAGTGGACTGTTCCATTTTGTCCTGCCCAGACAACTGCAGCAACAGAGGCCAGTGTGTCAATGGAGAGTGTGTCTGCAATGCAGGATTCGAGGGCGAGGACTGTTCTGAAATCTCCTGCCCTATGAAGTGTCTGAACCAAGGGAGCTGTGTGAACGGAGAGTGTGTGTGCAGTAAAGGCTTCGCGGGGGATGACTGCAGCATCAAGACCTGCCCCAAAGACTGCCTGGGACACGGCGAGTGTGTTGACGGCAAGTGTGTGTGCTTTGTGGGCTTCACAGGCAAAGAATGCAGCGAGCTGACTTGTCCCAACAACTGTCTGAACCGTGGCCACTGTGTCAATGGCCAGTGTGTGTGCAACCAGGGCTTTGCTGGGGAGGACTGCAATGAGAAGACGTGTCCCAATAACTGCCTGGAGAGGGGTTACTGCGTGGACGGGAAGTGTGTGTGCTTCGAGGGATTCCAGGGCCTGGACTGTTCTCTGCTGACCTGTCCAGGAGACTGCGAKGACCAGGGGAAATGTATGAACGGAGTGTGTCTGTGTAACGAAGGCTTCATCGGAGAAGACTGCTCTGAGGGTAAGAGACACAGGCTGCGTCCCAAATGGCACCCTATTCCCTTTATAGTGCACTATGTTCAGGGGTGTAAAATACTTAAGCAAAAATACTTACGTAGTTTTTTGGGGGGATATCTGTACTTTACTTTACTATTTATATTTTTGACAACTTTTTATTTTACTCCACTACATTACTCCATACATTTTCCCTGACACCCAAAAGTACTCGTTACATTTTGAATGCTTAACAGGACAGGAGAATGGTCAAATTCACACACTTATCAAGATAACATCCATGGTCATCCCTACTGCCTCTGATTTGGCAGACTCACTAAACACAAATGCTTAATTTGTAAATTATGTCTGAGTGTTGGAGTGTGCCCAACTATCTGTACATWAAAAATCTACATTAAAAAGGAATATGAAATTATCAATACTTTTACTTTTGATACTTAAGTATATTTTTGAAATTACATTTACTTGTGATACTTAAGTAKATTTAAAATCAAATACTTTTAGACTTTTACTCAAGKAGTATTTTACTGGGTGACTTTCACTTTTATTTGAGTCATTTTCTGTTAAGGTATCTTTACTTTTACTCAAGTATGACAATTGGATACTTTTTCCACCACTGACTATATTTGACTAGGGCCAATACGCTCTGGTAAATAGTAGTGCACTATATAGGAGAAGGAGAGTTCCTTTGGTTGACGAGAGTATTGTTTGATGTGATGTCATTTGTTTATGTTGGCTGATATTTTTAAGGAACATTTCCACAAGATGACATTCATTGAAGTGCTAATGTGTCTGGCCTCACAACATTGTTTATATTCCTTTAAATTAATAATATTGCAGTTTAATGTGGTTGTCGAATGATGACATATGGATTGAAGTTTTCCAAGGCTGTTGGCTTCATCATGGAGAATTGATGATTTGGTTGAAGTTAGGTCATTAGTAGCCGCAAAATAACTCAAATCAGAGAAAAATGTCAAATTATACTGTTGAAGCCCACCCTCTATTGAACTGTAGTTGTGTTGCTGTAAGTTTCATACAAAAAAATATTMACTTAGCCTATCTTGACATTTTAATTTCCCTGCTTCCATGATATAAACAAGCTTCCATGATATAAACAACAAAAAAACAATTATCTCTTCTAAAAAGATGAATATGTCCCCTAACATGTTGTTGTTTTGTGTCTCTCCAGTGTCTCCACCCAAGGACCTGACAGTGCTAGAGGTCACCCAGGAGACAGTGGACCTCTCCTGGGTTAACGAGATGCAGGTGTCAGAGTACCTGGTCACCTATGTGCCAACCGCCCTTGGAGGCCTGGAGCTGGACATGCGTGTGCCTGGGGAYAAGAAGACTGCCACCATCAGTGAGCTGGAGCCTGGTGTGGAGTACCTGATCAGTGTCTTCGCTGTCCTCAACAACAAGAGGAGTGTCCCTGTCAGTGCCAGGGTGGCAACACGTAAGTCAGGAGTAGCGTAACTTTGACCCAAGATGCTGACCTTGGGTCAGTTTAGCATTTTCCCCACTAATGGTTAAGGTTAGGATTTGGGGAGGGGAAGCCGTTCCTAGATCTGTACCTAGGGTAAAATTCACCCCAGGGCCATAAGACACCTCTACGGTGCCCACATTTGGACATTCTTTGTCTCAGCAGGCACTCATGATAAGGCTGACTAAAGTCTGACTGAGACTGTCCTAATATGGACACCGTACAACCTTAACCTTTGATGCCTGACTGCTATGGGGTAATGCAAAAATGCCATTCATTAAGGGCAGTCAATAAAAATCCAATGTAACTTTTAATATCAACAAATTGATTACAGGGCTAATGCGAAAATCTGTTGCCAATGTAATTTCATTAAATCASTAATTTGTACCTGGGATGGTGCAGTTTTTCAATGTTGCCCTTAATCTACCCGTTATTGGAACCAGCTGGCCGTGAGTCCATGTCTGCGTCTCAATGGCGCCCTATCCCTTATAGTGGACTACCTTGACCAGCGCCCATAGGGCTGGCTCTGGTCTAATCAGTGTACTGTAATAGGGAATAGAGTGCCATTTGAGATGTAGCCATGTGCTGGGTGTCCTGAGGGTTAAGTAAACAGAACATCAAATATGGTCTTATTTGTCGGTCTCATCCCATTAGATCTCCCTGAGCCTGAGGGACTCAAGTTCACATCAGTGAGGGAGACTGCAGTAGAGGTTCAGTGGGACCCTTTGGACATCCCCTTTGATGGCTGGAACCTCATCTTCAGAAACACTGTGAGTTAGCAACAGTGGATCCCTCATCTTCAGAAACACTGTGCGTTAGCAACAGTAGATCCCTCATCTTCAGAAACACTGTGAATTAGCAACAGTAGATCCCTCATCTTCAGAAACACTGTGAATTAGCAACAGTGGATCCCTCATCTTCAGAAACACCGTGAATTAGCAACAGTAGATCCCTCATCTTCAGAAACACTGTGAATTAGCAACAGTGGATCCCTCATCTTCAGAAACACTGTGAGTTAGCAACAGTAGACCATTCATCTTCAGAAACAGTGTGAGTGGGCAGCACGCCCCTCTCCTGTCTCCCATGGTGCATTGCATGTTGTTAATGGAGCTCTCTCTACCTATTCCACAAGGAGGAGGTTGAGATCTTCAGAAGCCCACAGCCTATCATTATCCCTGTTTCCCTGTGGAAGAAACCATATACGCCCCAAAACAGGACAGACACCCACTCCAAGCTTCAGTAATTGCCCTAGCTATGTGTCTGCGTCCCAAATGGCACATAATTCTCTATATAGTGCACTACTGTTGACCAGAGCCCTATAGGTCTATGGGCCCTGGTCAAAAGTAGTGCACTATATAGGGAATAGGGTGTAGGGTGCCATTTGGGAGGGAGATTATGTGAAACAGGGTTAGTATTTCATGGAAAATAGTTTAGCCGAGACAGTATCCAAAGACTGTTTTCTTAAAGTCTCTAAGTTCAAATGTGACTAAATGTTCTGCGAGGCTTCTATTGACAGCTCTAATGGCCATGTACTGCAGCCATGAGGCACAGAATGATTATTGTTTCTTAAAGCTTTTTTTCTTTTCAAGAGCCTATGAGAAATAGTCCTAGGACATGAAAGCCACAGTTCATTACATTCAGCTCCACACACTCTACTATAGTTCCACCATCACAGACAGAACCCCTGAGTATGATGTGGCTGACCTATTCCCACACCAAGTGTTTCTGCCCCAAATGGCTCCCTACTCCCTATATAGTGCACTACTTTTGACCTGAGCCCAATTGGCCCTGGTCAAAAGTAGTGCACTGTAAAGTGAATAGGGTGCTATTTTGGGAAGCTGCCTAAGCCTAAGCTTGCCTTTGAGGTGGGTAATGATAGATACACTAGATAGATAGGTACTTTATTAATCCCCAAGGGGAACTGTGCCATTATGAACCATGCCATATCATTTTAATGATTGGTGTTGTTTGGTGTCGGCAGAAAGAGGAGAACGGGGAAATTCTGAACTCCCTGGGCAGCCCTGACACCATGTTTGAGCAGTCTGGGCTGGGACCTGGTCAGGAGTACGAGGTCAAACTGGAGGTGGTGAAGAACACACTACCAAGCGAGCCCCCCCCAGCACGCAAGAACGTTTTCACAAGTGAGTGTACATCCATTTGTTTACAGGACAACAATTTACTCCTCCGGCAAATAACCCCCCCCCCAAGTATATGCACTTGGTGGCACTGTAATACCCAAGGTTACAGGTCATAATACAGTAGGCCTTTGATTTAATGCCTCAAGGCTTGAATGTCTCATCTTGAAGAAGCTTTGAATTAAATGTTCAGAATTCATTACGAATTAGATTTTTTTCTATACCTGCCATAGCGGGCTCACACACATTACAGGTAATAACTAATTCAAAATGATTGAGAACTCACACAGGGACCTGCCAGCATCAAGTCTACTGTATTGCTTAGTTCATTACATATTTGCATGGGGAATCAATAAACCCCTCTACGCCCATTCTGACCTGCTGCTACATTTTTTAAATATGATTTCCATCAATACAGACAGACTCAGAAGCGGCTTTCAGCTGTCAAAGTTACACACAGAAACACATTGTCACCTTGATCCAATAGATTTCTTGAATATCCCCTCTGCTGCAGCTCTGAGATTGTGTCCTAAATGCCACCTTATTTCCTATGTAGTGCGCTACTTTTGACCAGGGTCCTATGGGACTAGTAGTGCACTATGTAGGCGACAGGGTACAATTTAGGATGCAGTCGGACAGTCGGTCCAAGGCATCCTGAAGTTCCAACATTGAGTGATTAGCTCATTATCTTTCATATCATCGTCTTGATTTACTAGAGGCAGTAAAAAGCCATCACTACCCCCTTGGAAGGTTAACAGTTATGAGAAATAATATTTCCATCAGGGTGCTGCTATCAAGGCTAATGGCTTGTATCAGTGAGAAGTACTTTGGGTTTGTGATCAATATAACTACAGGTTTTGGGGGGTTGAAACTATACTCCAACTGCCAGCTTGGTTCCCACCAACCCTCTCACCAGCCAAGCTATTTTAGGTGGTCGAGGGGGGTAAAAATACCTGCACCACAACAACATTCAAGACTAGTAGTCATCAGAATGTGTGTTTTTTATTATATATATATTTTTAAAGCTTTGTGGAACATTCCAGCACTGAAATGGGATCTGACACAGAGTGTGAGCTTTTGCCCTGCCCCAGAGGTTCTGTTACAACCAATCAGAATAAGGCCATTTCAATATGCTGAAGAAAATGTCTTCACAAGGTTCTCTACTAACCTTTATGGCCTCACCTCCATCCCAAAGCAAGGTCAGACTCTCTCTGCTTATTTATGGTTGATAAACTACCCCCGGTTGCCAGAGTAAACGGAGCAAGGCAGAGAGAAGCCATTAGCCACCTGACATTCTCCTCTGATAGACCTCCTCTGTAGGATCGGAGGGTAGTTTGTAAGTTAACGCATTGACTGTCACTATAGGACTAGCATTTACAACGTGTGTGAAGTCTATGGAGCTGTTGAACAATGGAACCTGAGCACCATACTGGTGGTGTTAAGCACACACACACCACAAACACACACACACACACACACACACAACACAACCACACACCACACACACACACACACACACACACACACACACACACACACCACACACACACACACACACACACACACACACACACACGCAGCAGCACTGGGATGGGGTCCCCTATATCTCCATGTCACTCAAGGCTTCTTTATGTCTGCCATTAACACACATTGACATACTGTAGTGGGATTTGCATTCGGGTCTAATTGCATGGATGATCCAGTCCCCCCTCACTCTCCCCCTCCCCTCCCCCCACGGTGTGTATGTGTGTGGGATGGAGGCACCACTTAGGAGACAATCACAACCGCACATATGCACGCACACACATGCACACACGCACACACACACGCGCACAAGCACACAGCCAGTCTCATTGGGGGTTAAATCTGTGTAAGCTCCAATGCAGGTTCCATGTCTTATCTCCCTTTTGCAGAAGGTTTGACTTTCCTGAAGTTGCTGAAAGTGACAAATCAATTCCATCACACTGTAGGGAAAGTGCCTTTCATGCTCCAGGTTTTGATGTGTACTTACATGAACAACCGCATGCATGGATGCATACTAGAAAATGCAGTGTTTCAAACTGTTATTGGTAGTACATGCTCTCTCACTATTCATATTCAACCCTGTAGCAAAGGTTCTGATGGAGCACACACTCTCTAACCTGGATTCCAAGTCTCTCTCCCGATCCTTGTTCTTCCTGGGCACTCGCACCCAGTACCACTTCCTCCCTTGCCCAGTGCATTCCTAATAGGCAACCTGCCTTAATTTAACAACCAACCCCCTTCTTTGGCCTACGAACCTTATGAATGCTTACTAAATGCTATTATAAATGGATTCGACCCAAATAGCACCATATTCCCTAAATAGTGGCCTACCATCTAGCCGGTACCTTTACTTAAATACTTTAGGCTAACCATTAGGCTCTAAGTCTATCAAAGATATACGTCTCTAATATAGGGCGTATCCGCACCCACTGTGTTTCAACCCCCCCCCCCGCACCCCCCCACCCCTCCCTTTATCTGGCGCTCCTCTCAGTCTGCTAGACAGCACTCATATTCGCCCAGAGAGGTGCGATGTGTCGTGACGGTTAACCGGGACACCACCAGCGGCTTGGTGACCTCGGTTTCTTGCCCGGTCTGGCCATAGTCCGGCCCCGTAGAGCGGTTGGACCACACAAGGCCTCAACGACAACCCCTCAGACAGGAACACAGTGGAGCTGTCCTCCAGCGACACACAGTACCACCTGGGCAGCCTGAACCCTGACACAGAGTATGAGGTGTCTCTCATGGCCAAGAGGGGAGAGATGACTAGTGTGCCTGTGTCAGAGAACTTCCTAACAGGTAAGACACGAGCAATGTCCCAATTGGTACCCTATTCCCTTTATAGTGCACTACTTTTTTTTCATCAAGGCCCATTACTGCTCTGGTCAAAAGTATTGCACTATATAGCAGGGTTGGGGTCAATTCCAATTTCATTTGWAATTCCAATTAAATTCTTGATTTTCACTCATGAAGTGGAGAATGTACATTGAATTCAATTCGACAATCGTCGTTCAATTTCAACAATCGTCAATTTACGCAATTGGAATTGAATTGTAATTAGACTGTTTGAATTAGAATTGTAAAAACATTTAATCTTTGTAATTTAATTTAATTTAATTCAATATTTGTATATGTCCCAGTTAATATAATTAATGCAGTATCAAAAGTTGACTACATGATTTGTTTAAGTAATTTCAACTTGTATTTCTATATTTCCAGTACAGCTAGGCTGTCTGAACAGATCAGCCTGAAAGCCTGAGGGAATTTAATTTTAATTTTAATTTGTAGAAGTTCTGGGGATAATATTGAATCGGGGAATGAATTATTGGAATTACCTAACATTGGAATTGAGACGAATTGAATTATCTCAGAATTCAAATAATTGAATTAAATGGAATTTACAGGGATGGAATAGAATTAGAATTGAATTTGTGGAATTGACCCCAATCCTGCTATATAGGGAATAGAGTTCCATTTGTGATGCAGCCAAGGAACCTGAAACAAGCCTTTCATACAGCACTAGGGTTGCAAAATTCTGTTAAAAAAAGTGGTGGTCTGTTCTCAACTGGGTGTCTGGAACACACATGGTACTGTATTTACATAAGGATCATACCATTCCCACTCCGACTGATCTGTGACTGGATGTGTTCCAGACCTGGATGCCCCGCGGGATCTGCAGGCGGGAGAACTGACTGACGAGAGCATCACTCTGGAGTGGAAGAACAGCCAGGCTAAAGTAGACAACTACCGCATCAAATACGGCCCCCTCTCTGGAGGAGACCACGGGGAGCTGCTGTTCCCTACCGGACCCCTGGACACCACCCAGGCCAAGATCACTGGTAAGTGATCTCATTTGAATATCTGTAAAACCCTGGCGAAGGCAAAGGTTTTTTTTTTATCTACTTCAACTACCCTTCAAGAGTTTCTCTTCCAAACGACTTCCTCTTCACTTCAGTTAGCTCCTCAATTCAATCAGCTTTGTTGGAGAGCGAGGTAGTGGTGGTGTTCCGTTCCCTTTGGTAAGACAGAACCCATCCCACTAGTCCAGAGTTACAGGATGCTGTGGTGGTGGTGATGAGTAATATCTGGTGGTGCTAGTCTCGTTTCCCACTCTACAGGAAGTGAGGAAGTGAACTGTGCTTCTGGTACAGTTTCAGTTTTTAGATACTTTTGTTTTCTTTGAGTTTACATTAACTCATTAACTCTTTGTAACGCTCGTCGTATGAAGTAGAGGGAGACCAAGGTGCAGCGTGGTAAGCGTTCATGATTTTTAATCAAACTGAACACTGAAACAAAAAAACAAAGTAGAACAAAACGAAACAGTTCTGTCAGGTGCAGACACAAAACAGAAAACAACTACCCACAAAACACAGGTGGGAAAAAAGGCTGCCTAAGTCTGATTCCCAATCAGAGACAACGATAGACAGCTGTCCCTGATTGAGAACCATACCCGGCCAAAACATAGAAACACAAAACATAGAATGCCCACCCCACATCACACCCTGACCTAATCAAATAGAGAAATAAAATGGCTCTCTAAGGTCAGGGAGTGACACTCTTTAAAAAAAAGGATTGAAAAAGGATTTCTTTCAATGTGATAAATTAATAGACATTGTTTGTCAATGTAAACTGCGGCGTCGCTCTGCCAACTATTCAGCCGCCAAGCATTTGTGGTCCTCTTTCAAAAATGTTCTGCATTATATTCAATACACTTACAGTATTTCCAAATGGCCTGCTTTGTTTTTGTGTCGTGAAACGTTTGCCCGGGCACAAAAGCCCCCCAATTTATTAGAAAACAGCCAAAAGGAGAGTGCAATTCGGGCTTTAAATGAAATAACACTGCTGCTTGTTTCAATATGAGCTCCATCCTGGTCAAACAAGAAAAGCAGGGAGGGCCTTTTTTCATCCGCATGCGTCGGCTCCCAGAATGCACCATGCTTTGAGGTGGGCGGACGGACGGACGTGTTTTTCTAAACCATGTGCCACTGACGTCCCCCTCCGCTCCTTTCTGATCCTCACACACCTCAGCACTTTTTTCACACAGTTATTATCTGTAATTGCCTTCACGCTTGTGATTTTATTGATAATGAGTTTCCTCTGCGTTAGGTGTAATTTCATGCTTCTTGTGCCTGGTTGCCTAGTGACCTCTGTGGGAGTTAATAAAGGAAATAAGGGCAGTTGGACTGAGGGCTGTTAATTGCACCGCACACAGCGATCTCAAAAGCCTCTTATATCACAGCAAATGTTGTTTCTGGCCCATAGAGAGCCTCTTCTAGAGCCATCAGGGCAAATAGAGGTTCCAAATACAGGTTCCAGGATGAAGAGGCTGAAACCCAATTATGCTTGAATCTTTTTTTGGGCAATTAAGACCTTGAAGAGCTTGAGTCTTTTTCATTGTTGTCGAAGCTATTAGCTGCAAACAGCTGAGTGTTTTTCTATTACACTATTTTCATAGATCAAAACCTGATCATTGGTCAATACAACAAAAATATGTTCCTCATACTCTGTTTGCATACATCCGGTACAACACGTGTTATTTGTCTGTGTGTTGTGTAGGCCTGAGACCTGGGACAGAGTATGGGATGGGAGTGACTGCCGTGAAGAGTGAGCGTGAGAGCCTTCCTACCACCACCAATGCCGTTACGGGTGAGATCTATTCACTTTTACTGTATTGTAAATGAATACATTGTGTTGTTTACTGTCATGGATAGTAGTAGGAATCTACTAATTATAATTCCCATTGAACTATTTACCTCCTACAATCCACAAATAGTTATCTCCACTTGTCTTGCACAATTTGAAAACTACAGTCAGACATCCTAGTCTTGTTAGCCTGAAATACACTCCTTCTATATTTCCTATTCTATATTCTCCTTCTATATTATKTATTCTATATTCTCCTTCTATATTATGTATTCTATATTCTATATTCTCCTTCTATACTATGTATTCTATATTCTTCGTCTATTTCATATTATGTGTTCTATATTCTCCTTCTATATTCTAATCTTCAGCATTGGATGCGCCTAAAAACCTTGAGGTGGAGTCTTCCACTGAGACTCAGCTGGTGCTGGTGTGGCAGAAGCCGGTGGCTAAGATCGACAAGTACAAGTTGCTATATGTGTCAGCCGACGGGTACAGGGCTGAGTTGACGCCCTTCTCCAATGACATCAAGTTCACCCTGAGGAACCTGACGCCTGGCATGCTGTACACTATAACCCTGACCGCTGAGAGGGGACACAAGCAGAGTGGCCCCACAACCATCTCAGCAGCAACAGGTCAGTGAGGACTATTCTAGCCTTGTCCCATACATAGAATTAGAATGAATAGAGCAGGTATCCCCATTCAGGTCAGTTATGCCATAATGGGAGGACTAGCGGCCATATTGAGTGTCCCCTCATTCTATTTACAGTATATGGTCCCATACTGCAGTAGCCACAGGTCAGTGTGGACAGAACCTCTCCAAACCTGGTCCCATACATATMTTTTTATGGTCTCAGAATGTACAGTATGTATACGAGCCACAGGTCAGTGTAAACAGTACTGGAATTGTCAAGCCAAATCTTCAATTGAATTGACAATAACTGTCTTGACAATGACGAGTTGGCAAGAGCACAAACTAATCTGGAACAAGGCTAACAGTACACCTATCCTAGCCTGGTTCCAGACTGTATGTACAGTATCTAACTCTATCTTCATTGGCTAAAGCACAAACAGACTGGACGACTAGGCTACATCTCTTCACATGATGAGTTTTAGAAAATAATTATGTTAGGCTATACCTTAGCACTACCACTATTCATCTTCCATTTATATTAACTATCAACAATCTCTTACTGTATCTTAAAAAGCTATAGGAGGGATTTACACTGTCCATCATCCATGTTGATGCTGTATAGTAGGGGTATTGAAGAAAGCACTTTTTTTTATTCTGTGAGAATCAGTTTGGGCTGTGTTTTGTGAGGTTTGGTGCTGTAGGGTTTTTTATTATATGGTTTTGTACTGTAGGACCCCAGCCCTTTTCTCATTAACCAAAGATTCCGTTTTGCTCTCGAGGCCTGCAGCCAAACCTAGGCAATGAATTGAATTCATTGTTACTACTTTTCTGTCYGTCTCTGTTTCCCCCCTCAAGCCTTTAATTTAACTGAATGTGGGTTTATTTGACTTATTTTACTGAAATAAGGAAAGAAAAATAAAAGATGATTGTGATTTTTTTTGTTGCTAGCCCCAGTGGTCAGGGTGCTTCCAAACCAAACATTTGAGAAGAAAGTCCTCCAGTTATGTAACAGGGTAGCCATTCATATGTATGGCTATGGGCAAAAATTGAAAACGCTGGGATGGAAAACGCTGGGATGGTTCAGAATAACTTTATTTTGTTGAATCTGTGTCCCATGCTGCCAAGGTGCAGAATGGAGGCAGTGTGTGTGTGCTCCATACAAAGCTCATACATGTGATAATTGTTAGAGGGAGCCCATTCCCCTGTGTTTTTTGTGTGATTTGACCACGATGAACTGTGGGTCTGTCAGATAAAAGGACACTTGCGGGAGCCCCTGTTAAAACATTGTGTCTCCGAAATGAACACTCCTCTAATCCGCATACAGCATTCGTTCCTCCGACCGTTTTTAGCGTCTCCAGACGGGTAATGCAAACACAAAGCATGCTGCATGTTAGCAGGGATATAAAGGGATTGGACAAGGGGAGAGGGGTGTGGGGGTTGCCCACCCTTTCGCCCCCACCCCAGGTCTGGGCCTTACTTGTGTTTGACAATCATCAGGCATTGAAAGGATTACAAGAACCTGAGTTCAAGTGTTTGGAGGCCCACTGGAGTGAGCAAATAAGAAACACTATACCTCTGGCGGGGAAAAAACGCTCAGGAACAGCGGTTCTGAATTTTGAATGCTGAGCAAGTAACCAAAATTAATTTGATATAATAAATCTCCCGGTAAATTGAAAGTACCAGATCCGTCCAGCAGTCAGAAATGTACAGGAAGATCAGGAGACGATAAACCTGCAGTTTTACCATCATTTAGGCTAATCTGCAAATTCAGGGACTCACCGAGTTGTGGGGAGCCTTTGTGTAAACGGAAGACTCAGGCACAATGAGTGAAAACTGTTTGATTGATCATATCTTGAGCAATAGTCAAAGGAGTCAATAACCTGATTGGAATAATAGAATAAACACATCAGAATGTATTGGCTTTAGTGCCCTGCACACACCATACAGACTATGACGTATAACCCTAGAGTGTAAACAAAGCCTTATTAAGATTCTGCTGTACAGAACCCTCTTCTTTAGTAGTTTGGTGATGGTTCCATACGCCCACGTGAACCAGTGGCGGTCAGTGCCGTTTAAGATGAGGGAGGATGATTATTTTTTTGTGGGCATGGCCTTATTTCTATTACAGCATATTGGATGACTGTCATTCATATTCCATTCACCCAGCTCAATGTAACATCGACAGGTTTAGGTCAGGGTTTCTTAAACAATGGGTTGGGACCCAAAGTGGGCCCTGAGCATGTGAGCCAGTGGAGGCTCCTCAGAGGAGGAAGGGGAGGACCATCCTCCTCAGTGAATACATAAAAAAAAAATTGTAAACAGATAAAACTATACAAAATATACTAAACATATATTATATTATATATATATATATATATATATATATATATATATATATATATATAAACTCAGCAAAAAAGAAACGTGCCTTTTTCAGGACCCAGTCTTTCAAAGATAATTCGTAAAAATCCAAATAACTTCACAGATCTTCATTGTAAAGGGTTTAAACACTGTTTCCCATGCTTGTTCAATGAACCATAAACAATTAACGAACATGCACCTGTGGAACGGTCGTTAAGACACTAACAGCTTACAGACGGTAGGCCAATAGGTCACAGTATGAAAACTTAGGACACTAAAGAGGCCTTTCTACTGACTCTGAAAAACACAGAAATAACGATGCCCTGCTCATCTGCGTGAACGTGCCTTATGCATGTGCAAGGAGGCATGAGGACTGCAGATGTGGCCAGGGCAAAAAATTGCCATGTCCGTACTGTGAGGACGCCTAAGACAGAGCTACAGGGAGACAGAACGAACAGCTGAGACGACCTCACAGTGGCAGACCACGTGTAACAACACCTGCACAGGATCGGTACATCCGAACATCACACCTGTGGGACAGGTACAGGATGGCCAACAACAACTACCCGAGTTACACCAGGAACACACAATCCCTCCATCAGTGCTCAGACTGTCCGCATAGGCTGAGAGAGGCGGACTAGGGCTTGTAGGCCTATTAAGCTGGACGGTGCAGGCGCATTCACCATGCACATCCGGACGAACAACAACGTTGCCTATGGGCACAAACCACCGTCGCTGGACCAGACAGAACCGGCAAAAAGTGCCTCTTCGCTGACAGAGTCGCGGTTTTGTCTCACACAGGGTACGGTCGCGAGTGATTCGTGTTTATCATCGAAGGAATGAGAGTTACACTGAGGCCGACTCTGGACCGGGATCGATTTGGAGGTGGAGGGGTCCGTCATGGTCTGGGGCGCGTGTGTCACAGCTCATCGGACTGAGCTTGTTGTCATTGCAGGCAATCTCAACGCTGTGCATTACAGGGAAGACATCCTCCTCCTCATGTGGTACCCTTCCTGCAGGCTCATCCTGACATGACCCTCCAGCATGACAATGCCACCAGCCATACTGCTCATTCTGTGTGTGATTTCCTGCAAGACAGAAATGTCAGTATTCTGCCATGGCCAGCGAAGAGCCCGGATCTCAATCCCATTGAGGCACGTCTGGGACCTATTGGATCGGAGGGTGGGCTAGGGCCATTCCCCCAGAAATGTCTGGGAACTTGCAGGTGCCTTGGTGGAAGAGTGGGTAACATCTTATAGCAAGAACTGGCACATCTGGTGCAGTCCATGAGTAGGAGGTGCACTGCAGTACTTAATGCAGCTGGTGGCCACACTAGATACTGACTGTTACTTTTGATTTTGACCCCCCCCCCCTTTGTTCAGGGACACACTTATTCCATATTTCTGTTAGTCACATGTCTGTGGAACTTGTTCAGTTTATGTCTCAGTTGTTGAATCTTGTTATGGTCATTACAATATTTGCACATGCCTTAAGTTTGCTGAAAAATAAACGCAGTGACAGTGAGAGGCGCGTTTCTTAATATAGTTATATACACTACCATTCAAAAGTTTTGGGTCACTTACAATTTCCTTGTTTTTGAAAGAAAAGCACAATTTTTTGTCCAGTTAAAATAACATCAAATTGATCAGAAATACAGTGTAGAGATGTGTTAATGTCGTAAATTACTATTGTAGCTGGAAACAACAGATTTTTTTATGGAAATCTACTTAGGCGTACAGAGGCCCAATTATCAGCAACCATCCCTCTTGTGTTTTCCAATGGCACATTGTGTTAGGTAATCCAAGTTTTATCATTTTAAAAAGCTAATTGAATCATTAGAAAACCCTTTTGCCTATTACGTTAGCACAGCTGGAAAACTGGTGGTTCTGATTTAAAGAAGCAAATAAAACTGGCCCTTCTTTAGACTAGCTTGAGTATCTGGAGCATCAGTATTTGTGGGTTGATTACAGGCTCAAAATGGCCGGAAACAAATAACTTTCTTCTGAAACTCGTCAGTCTATTCTTGTCTGAGTTTGGGGGGGAAATGAAAGGCTATTCCATGCGAGCAAATTGCCCAAGAAACTGAAGATCTTGGACGTACACGCTGTGCACTACTCCCTTCAAGAAGCAGCGCAAACTGCCTTTACTAACCAGATTAGAAAGAGGAGTGGGAGGCCCCGGTGCACAACTGAGCAAGAGGACAAGTACATTAGTGTCTAGTTTGAGAAACAGACGCTTCACAAGTCCTCAACTGGAAGCTTCATTAAATAGTACCCGCAAAACACTCATCTCAATGTCAACAGTGAAGAGGCGACTCCGGGATGCTTTGACGTCCTCCAACCTATCAGAGCTCTTGCAGCATGAACTCACATTTTGTCCACCCAATCAAAGGATCAGAGAATGAATCTAGTACTGAAAGCATAAAATACAGCTAGATAGCACTGCAGTGTATAAAATGTGGTGAGTTGTTGACTCAAAGAGAGATAAAGGCAATAGTCGAACAGTTTTGAACAAATACATTTCCTCCAAAATGAAGGAGAGACAATAGAAAAATAGAGAGAGAGASTTCTTCATTTTTTTCACTTTCTATTTCACTTACTTAGCTAGCAAATGCAGCTAGCCTACTGAAACACCCTGCTCAAACAGAGGAATGATCTGTTAGCTAGATGGCTATGACTTTCCAACACAACACTGGAACTCTTCCAATTAAAGGTAAGCTTTTGGTTTACTAATATATTGCCACCGGGGCCCGCCTGTGTAACTGCTTACTGACTGTACACTGTAACGTTACTGCATGATTGTAGCGGGTTTACTAACGCGTTAGTTCTATCAGCTATGCTGACTATGATGTTACCGCAGATAGAACAATGAGTTTAGTTATACATATCTTTGTTGTTACTTTAGCAAATATGGTGACAACGATGTAGGCTGTGTAGCGGTTTGGCTTGGAAAGGTTTTTTCGCCTGGTCACATACAGCTAATGTGTTGTGCATTGAAGTCCACAAGTGAAGGGAAGAGGTGAGAGGAGGAGAGCGCATGAAAAGAAATACAACATGGCTGCTATGAAAGTGAACTGTGTTTACACGTGATCAGGGGTGTATTCATTCCACCGATTCTGTTGAAAAACTATTTCTGTATCAGCTAGATGCAGGCAAGAGTGTGCAAGGCAGTATTCAATGTCATTGTCAGTCCATGTGTCACTGTCTGTCACCTCAAATTTGTCTCTCGACCTGTGTGCACCTATAAACTTTATAAACATATAAACTTTCATTCATAGGCTAGGTTGTAGCAACCTCATGATGGGTATAGGGAAAAGTTGTGTATCATATAGTAGCCTAAACCTATCGCTGTTACGGTGAATGGAATATGAATAAGAGTCATCCAATAGGCTCTAACAGAAATAAGGCCATGCTCATGAAAAAAAAATCCTCCCTCATCTTAAATGGCAATGACCGCCACTGATGTGAGCGGTGGGTGGCGAGTTATGAGTAAACATTTATAATGACACGCTATTTCTTCTTAATTTCGGTCGTTCAAGGACAGAAAATTTCTCATTTGGGTCTCGAGCTGAAAAAGCTTAAGAATCTCTGTTTTAGGCTACTACATGATACTAAAATTTTCCCTGTACCCATCATGAGGTTGCTACAAATCAAATCAAGGTTTATTTGTCACGTGCACAGAATACAACAGGTGTAGACCTTACAGTGAAATGCTTACTTACAAGCCCTAACCAACAGCGAAATTTAAGTAAAAAATAGGTATTACGTAAACAATAGAAAAAAAMTGAAAAATGACAGTGAAAATAACAGTAGCGAGGCTATATACAGGTGGTACCGGTACAGAGTCAATGTGCGAAACCTAGCCTATGAATGAAAGTTTACAGCGTAGGTGCACACAGGCCGAGATAATTTTGAGTAATCAATTGAGGAGACAGACAGTGACGCCTTGCATTCAATACCGCCTTGCACAGTCTTGCCAGCATCAAGCTGATCTAGGGTGTAATCATTAGTCCAACAGTTGCAAATTAGAGTTTTTATTGGACAAATTAGGGAAAGGGGGATACCTAGTCAGTTGTACAACTGAATGCATTCAACATAAATGTGCCTTCCACATTTAACCCAACCCCTCTGAATCAGAGAGGTGCGGGGGGCTGCYTTAATCGACATCCAAATTCAGCTATGTTTATCCCCTTTTCGACTCAGTTTGCTTCCGTTTAAGAAACAAACACAGTTCACTTTCATAACAGCCACATAAAAACAACATGCTCTTTGTTTATATGATTTCTTCTCGCAACTATCTATGCGCTCTCCTCCTCTTACCTTTTCCCTTCACTTGTGGACTTCAGTGCACAACACATCAGCTGTCTGTGACCAGGCGAAAAAACCTTTCCAAGCCAAACCTTCATATCATGACTGCTAACCACTACACACAGACTACACCTTTATCATGTCATAGTCAACATATTAGAACTAACTAGAACTAATGTGTTAGTAAACCTGCTACAATCATGCACAGTCAGTGTACAGTCAGAAAGCAGTTTAGCAGTTACAATAATTTAATGAAACCAAAAGCTTACCTTGACTTGGAAGAGTTCCAGTGTTGGATAGCAGTAGCCAGCTAGCTAACATAGCAACCCTCTCTGTTTGAGCCAGGTATTTGAGTAGGCTAAACTAGGCAGCTGCAATCTCTAGCTAAGTGAAAGTGAAAGTTTAAAAAAATACAATCAAATCTCTTTCTCTCTCTCTCTTGCTTCTCCTTCATTTTGTAAAAAAATTATTTGTTCAAAACTGTTCAACTATTGTCTTTCTCTCAATTTAAATCAACTACTCACCACATTTTATGCACTGCAGTGCTAGCGAGCTGTAGCTTATGCTTTCAGGACTAGATTCATTCTCTGATCCTAGACAACATGCCAGTTCATGTTGCAAGAGCTCTGATAGGTTGGAGAATGTCCTCCGGAAGTTGTCATAATTACTGTGTAAGTCTATGGAAGGGGGTGAGAACCATGTGCCTTCTAGGATTTGTATTGAATTCAATGTACCCAGAGGAGGAAAGAAGCTAGCTGTCCTCTGGCTAAACCATGGTGCTACCCTACAGAGTGTTGCTGAGGCTACTGTAGACCTTCATTGTAAAGCAGTGTGTTTTAATCAATTATTTGGTGACGTGAATATATTTAGTATAGTTTTATCTAAAATAATTTTTAGTTTTTAATGTTTCACTATTTTTTATTTTATGAAATTCACTGAGGAGGATGGTCTTCCCCAAAGTTCCAGGAACAACACCGTTTTTTTACCCCGTTTTCTCCCCAATTTCGTGGTATCCAATTGGTAGTTACAGTCCTGTCTCATCGCTGCAACTCCCGTACGGACTCGGGAGAGGCGAAGGTCGAGAGCCGTGCGTCCTCCCCGAAATACAACCCAACCAAGCCGCGCTGTTTCTTCACACAATGCCCACTTAACCCAGAAGCCAGCCGCACCAATGTGTCGGAGGAAACTCTGTGCACCTGGCGACCGTGTCAGCGTGCACTGCACCCGGCCTGCCACAGGAGTTGCTAGTGCGTGATGGGAAAAGGACGTCCCTGCCGGCCAAACCCTCCCTTAACCCGGACGACGCTGGGCCAATTGTGCGCCGCCCCATGGGTCTCCCGGTCGCAGCCGGCTGCAACAGAGCCTGGACTCTAACCCAAAATCTCTAGTGGCACAGCCTTAGACCACTGCGCCACTCGGGAGGCCCTTTTGATACTATTTTGATAAAAAATGTTGCATGACAATTTCTCCTCCAAATTTCTCCTCCAAACAAAGTGCCTGTCCTGCATGTTTTTGAGATGATCTCGTCTTGACAATAAGTTATTTTATTCATCCCATCACATATCCATCTGAATGTGCTAAAGGCCAAACCTGAGACCCTGCCACAGTTGCTTCTGATGACTGAAAATGGGAGGAGAGACAATTAATCCCAAATGGCACAGTATTACCTACAGTTGAAGTCGGAAGTTTACATACAACTTAGCCAAATACATTTAAACTCAGTTTTTCACAATTCCTGACATTTAATCCTAGTCAAAATTTCCTGTCTTAGGTCRGTTAGGATCACCTCTTTATTTTAAGAATGTGAAATGTCAGAATAATAAAGGAGAGAATGATTTATTTCATCTTTTATTTCTTTCAACACATTCCCAGTGGGTCAGAAGTCTACATACACTCAATTAGTATTTGGTAGCATTGCCTTTAAATTGTTTAAATTGGGTCAAACGTTTCGGGTAGCCTTCTACAAGCTTCCCACAATAAGTTGGGTGAATTTTGGCCCATTCCTCCTGACAGAGCTGGTGTAACTGAGTCAGTTTTGTAGGCCTCCTTGCTCGCACATGCTTTTTCAGTTCTGCCCACAAATTTTCTATAGGATTGAGGTCAGGGCTTTGTGATGGCCACTCCAATACCTTGACTTTGTTGTCCTTAAGCCATTTTGCCACAACTTTGGAAGTATGCATGGGTCATTGTCCATTTGGAAGACCCATTTGCGACCAAGCTTTAACTTCCTGACTGATGTCTTGAGATGTTGCTTCAATATATCCACATCATTTTCCATCCTCATGATGCCATCTATTTTGTGACGTGCACCAGTCCCTACTGCAGCAAAGCACCCCCACAACATGATGCTGCCACCCCCGTGCTTCACGGTTGGGATGGTGTTCTTCGGCTTGCAAGCCTCCTCCTTTTTCCTCCAAACATAACGATGGTCATTATGGCCAAACAGTTCTATTTTTGTTTCATCAGACCAGAGGACATTTCTCCAAAAAGTCCAATCTTTGTTCCCATGTGCAGTTGAAAACTTGTAGTCTGGCTTTTTTATGGCGGTTTTGGAGCAGTGGCTTCTTCCTTGCTGAGCAGCCTTTCAGGTTATGTCGATATAGGACAAATTTTACTGTGGATATAAATACTTTTGTACCTGTTTCCTCCAGCATCTTCACAAGGTCCTTTGCTGTTGTTCTGGGATTGATTTGTACCTTCAGGCGTTCGGGAATTGCTCCCAAGGATGAACCAGACTTGTGGAGGTCTACAATTTTCTCTCTGGGATCTTGGCTAATTTCTTTGGATTTTTCCCATGATGTCAAGCAACGAGGCACTGAGTTTGAAGGTAGGCCTTGAAATACATCCAAATGTACACCTCCGATTGACTCAAAGGATGTCAATTAGCCTATCAGAAGCTTCTAAAGCCATGACTTAATGTTCTGGAATTTTCCAAGCTGTTTGAAGGCACTGTCAACTTAGTGTACCTAAACAAAGTAAATGTCCTAACTGACTTGCCAAAACTATAGTTTGTTAACAAGAAATTTGTGAGTTTTGAGTGGTTGAAAAACGAGATTTAATGACTCCAACCTAAGTGTATGTAAACTTCCGACTTTAACTGTATATAGTGCGCTACCTTTGACCAGGGCCGATAGGGTTCTGGAATAGGGTGACATTTGGGACACAGGAAATACACTACATGACCAAAAGTATTTGGACACCCCTTCAAATTAGAGGGCTCTGCTATTTCAGGGACACCCGTTGCTGACAGATGTATTAAACCGAGCACACAGCCATGCAATCTCCATAGACAAACATTGGCAGTAGAATGGCCCGTACTGAAGAGCTCAGTGACTTTCAACGTGGCACCGTCATAGGATGCCACCTTTCCAACAAGTAAGTTCGTCAAATTTGAAGAACTTGACTGGTCTACACAGAGCCCTGACCTCAACCCCATCGGAAAACTTTGGAATGAATTGAAAATCCGTCTGAGAGCCAGGCTTAATCACCCATCATCAGTGCTCGACCTCTCTAATGCACGACGTCATAATGCAAAAAAAAACACACGTTTTAACCTCTTGCCACTCAAATCATGCCTCTCCCATAACCCATTATCACCTGACAATACCTCTTCCCACATTGTGTGTTTCCCTCACTTTGATGCACAGACTGTAAAAGATATTTTGAAACCAACCGTCCACGGTATAGAAGCACCCCGCCCAGACCAAAATTATTCAGTTCACATGAGACCTGGCATGGCCTGCGGTGAATCAATCTTTGATCCACCCTTAGCACACTATCTGCCTGTCAGGACGTGCCATGAGATAAAAAAGCACCTGACGCATTTCTAAACTGTCAGTCGGCCCCCGCGTTGTGATCTTTACCACGGGTAGTGAGTAGTGGCCGACTGCRAAGAGACAGCAGAGACCCAACAGGTGCATTGATTTATCCTCTCGAACCAACCAATAAAGGTCATTGTCAACAATTCACATTCTGCGGATTACAATGTTGTGGACTGAATGGAGCGTGAACAATGTACAGAACAATCTCACTTCAAGACYACTTGCTTTGTTTGCTGTTAAAAGCCATTTAGGATTTTGGCATGTGCTAAGACGTTAAGCAGTAGTTACAATAAGTAATAATAAGTATTTGTATGCAGTGGCAAAACTAGTAGAGTTGCATGATATTAGTTCTAAATTTGCAACATTTTCTCTTCGCCACATGGCAAAATGTGTAGAATTGCAAGAAAGGAACTTTTCAACTTCAAAATGTTCTCTCCGCCAGCCATCAAGACGGGTGCCACTACAATGTTTTGCCAGCGAGGTGTTGTCCAATGTAGTACTCTATTTTCAGTTGGGATTTAAGTTGGGTTTCGGTTTGGTTACAGCCATCTGTTTTACAGCATAGAGTACATAGATGAACCTGGCCTCTGCATACTTCTGCTGTCATGGAGAGAATAATACCGGTCATTTCAGATCAGTTAGCCCCCTGGTACCACCCACTCTACAAAAACACTCACATGGAGACCCCTGGTACCACCCACTCTACAAAAACACTCACATAAAAATAACCGACATTTGGTTAATCCTCGCCCATCGTGTGTGGTGTGTTTGGTGCATTGCTGCTGAGTCTTCCCTTATCAATTCAACATATTCTCTGCCAGGACTTGAATTTGGATCCATTCTGTTGTGTGCGGTAGTAGAATAGTGGTAGCCATGTGTTTGTGTGTGAGTTTGTGTGTGTGTGTACATGCTTGTGTGTTTGTGTAAGAGTACAAGTGTATGGGATGCTTCTGCAGGGAAGTGAATGCTGACCAGCACTCTGTTGATTATTGGTCCTGGCTCGCCACATACGTGACTTGGATTCTGCTGAAAATACTGTCCACCATCTCTTTTTCTCTCTTTCTTTCTCGTCTCTACTCTACTTCGTCTGTCAGTGCAAAAGCTAATTTGGTCAATGTCTCTTAAGACATTCGGGATGATATGTGTGTCTGTCTGTCCCTAGCAGCAGTCCAGCAGGGGACAAGTCTCTCTCAACACCGCTTCTGCAGGTCATCGTACGGGTGGCTCAATACGCATGTTCCACCGGATGTCTTGCGTGATGTGTGTGTGTGAGTGTGGTGTGTGGTGTGGGTGGTTGGGTAGGTGTGGGTGGGTGTGTGTCATAACGTCACCATTTATACATCAGCACATTCTTCAGATGAAAATGATCTCATATCACCTGACAAATACCTCTTCCACATTGTGTGTTTCCCTCACTTTGATGCACAGACTGTAAGAAGATATTTTGAAACCAACCGTCCACGGTATAGAAGCACCCCCGCCCAGACCAAAATTATTCAGTTCACATGAGACCTGGCATGCCTGCGGTGAATCAATCTTTGATCCACCCTTAGCACACTATCTGCCTGTCAGGACGTGCCATGAGATAAAAAAGCACCTGACGCATTTTCTAAACTGTCAGTCCCCCCGCGTTGTGATCTTTACCACGGGTAGTGAGTAGTGCCGCTGCAAGAGACAGCAGAGACCCAACAGGTGCATTGATTTATCCTCTCGAACCAACCAATAAAGGTCATTGTCAACAATTCACATTCTGCGGATTACAATGTTGTGACTGAATGGAGCGTGAACAATGTACAGAACAATCTCACTTCAAGACCACTTGCTTTGTTGCGTTTAAAAGCCATTAGGATTTGGCATGTGCTAAGACGTTAAGCAGTAGTTACAATAAGTAAGAATAAGTATTGTATGCGGTGGCAAAACTAGTAGAGTTGCATGAATTATGTTCTAAATTTGCAACATTTCTCTTCGCCACATGGCAAAATGTGTAGAATTGCAAGAAGGAACTTTTCAACTTCAAAATTTCTCTCCGCCAGCCATCAAGACGGTGCCACTACAATTTTGCCAGCGAGTGTTGTCCAATGTAGTACTCTATTTTCAGTTGGGATTTAAGTTGGGTTTCGTTGGTTACAGCCATTTGTTTTACAGTAGAGTACATAGATGAACCTGGCCTCTGCATACTTCTGCTGTCATGGAGAGAATAACCGGACATTTCAGATCAGTTAGCCCTGGTACACCACCTCTACAAAAACACTCACTATGGAGACCCTGGTACCACCCACTCTACAAAAACACATCACATAGAGACCCCTGGTACACCCACTCTACAAAACACTCACATAGAGACCCCTGGTACACCCACTCTACAAACACTCACATAGAGACCCTGGTACACCCACTCTACAAAAACACTCACATGTGAGACCCCTGGTACACCCACTCTACAAAAACACTCACATTGAGACCCCTCGGTACACCACCATCTACAAAACACTCACATAGAGACCCCTGGTACCACCACTCTACAAAACCCACATAACATGAACACCTAAAAAAAGAGTACACACCACTCTACAAAAACACTCACATGGAAGGACCACCTAAAAGGTACCACCACTCTCAAACACTCACAATAAGAGACCCTAGTCACCACCACACTCATAACCCAACCCACAAACACTGCAACATAGACAGACCCTAAAGTCACCACACTCACAGAAAACACTCTAACACCAAGGACGACCGGTTGAACTCCACCCACTCTACAAAAACACTCACATGGGACCCCTGTAACCTACCCACCTTACAAAAACACTCACATGAGACCCTGGTACCACCACTCTACAAAAACACTCACATGAGACCCTGGTACACCCACTTACCAAAAAACACTCACATAGAGACCCCTCGTACCACCCACTCTACAAAAACACTCAATGAGGACCCTGTACCACCATCTACCAAAAACATCACAAAGACCCCTGTGTACCACCCACTCTACAAAAAACTCACATGAGACCCTGGTACCACCACTCTACAAAACTCACATGAGACCCTGGTACCACCCTCTACAAAAACACTCACATAGAGACCCTGGTACACACCCACTCTACAAAACACTCACATAGACCCCTGGTACCACCCACTCTACAAAAACACTCCACATGAGAGACCCCTGGTACCACCCACTCTACAAAAACACTCACTAGAGGACCCCTGGTACCACCCACTCTACAAACCACTCACATGGGACCCTGTCCACCACTCTACAAAACAACACTACATGGAGACCCTGTACACCCACTCTACAAAAACACTCACATAGAAGACCCTGTTGACACCACTCTACAAAACACTCACATGAGACACCTCCGGTACCACCCACTCTACAAAAACACTCACATGGAGACCCTGTACACCACTCTACAAAACACTCACATAACCCTGGTCACCCCACTTACAAAACACTCACATGGAGACCCCTGGTACCACCACTCTACAAACACTCACATAGAGACCCTGGTACCACCCACTCTACAAAACACTACCATGAGGACCCTGGTACCACCACTCTACAAAAACACTCACAGAGACCCCTTGGACCACAACTGCACAAAAACACTCACATAGGAGACCCCTGGTACCACCCACTCTACAAAAAACACTCACATGGAGACCCCGGGTACCACCCACCTCTACAAAACACTCACATAGAGACCCCTGGTACACACTCTACAAACAACACTCACTAGGAGGACCTCGTACCCACCACTCTACAAAAACACTCACATAGAAACCCTGGTACCACCCACTCTACAAAAAACACTACATGAGACCCTGGTACACCCACTCTACAAAAACACTCACATGAGACCCCTGTACCACCACTCTACAAAAACACTCACATAGAGACCCCTGGTACCACCCACTCTACAAAAACACTCACATAGAGACCCCTGGTAACCACCATCTACAAAAGCACTGACATAGGACCCCTGGTACCACCCACTCTACAAAAACACTCACATAAACCCCTCGGTACACCCACTCTACAAAAACACTCACATAGAGACCCCTGGTACCACCACTCTACAAAAAACACTCACATAGAGACCCCTGTACCACCACTCTACAAAAACACTACATAAGACCCTGGTACCACCCACTCTACCAAAAACACTCACATAGAGACCCTGTACCACCCACTCTACAAAAACACTCACATAGAGACCCCTGGTACCACCCACTCTACAAAACACTCACATAGAGACCCCTGGTACCACCCACTCTACAAAACACTCACATTAGAGACCCCTGGTACCACCCACTCTACAAAAACACTCACATAGAGACCCTGGTACCACCCACTCTACAAAAACACTCACATAGGACCCCTGGTACCCACCCACTCTACAAAAGCACCTCACATAGGACCCCTGGTACACCCACTCTACAAAAAGCACTCACATAGAGACCCCTGGTACCACCCACTCTACAAAAAACACTCACATAGGACCCCTGGTCCACCACTCTACAAAACACTCCATAAGACCCCTGTACCACCCACTCTACAAAAACTCACATAGAGACCCCTCGTACCACCCACTTCTACAAAAGCACTCACCATAGAGACCCCTAGGTACCACCCACTCCTACAAAAGCACTCACATAGAGCCCCTAGGACCACCCTCTACAAACAACTCCACATAA
>NC_036855.1:33345864-33489931 GCF_002910315.2 Salvelinus sp. IW2-2015
TCATCATAGAGACCCCTGGTACCACCCACTCTACAAAAACACTCACATAGAGACCCCTGGTACCACCCACTCTCACAAAAACACTCACATTGAGACCCCTGGTACCACCCACTCTACAAAAACACTCACATTGAGACCCCTGGTACCACCCACTCTACAAAAACACTCACATAGTAGACCCCTGGTACCACCCACTCTACAAAACACTCACATTGAGACCCCTGGTACCACCCACTCTACAAAAACACCACATAGAGACCCCTGGTACCACCCACTCTACAAAAACACTCACAATAGAGACCAGGCTGCACACACCACACTCTTGTTCTATTGAGGTCTCGCTTTCTGTCTTGCCTCTCACCTGCTAAAAAAAACGACGTCAAATTAGTTGTCCCTCATCTACTTATTTGGTAACTTTAAAAGGGATATATTTGAAATGATCCTTTCAAAGCAAATTTTAAACAATTCTTATTTTGACAAATTGAGGTTTTCCATTGTATACTCACAGTATAAACAATACGGGTATTGTATCATTGTTAGTAAACATCAAAAGCACTGATAGTTCAGCTGTTCCCAGATAATGATGATTCAGCAAATGGATGGATGGAGAGTCAGTGGTTTCTTCAAGTCCCTGAGGAGCTTTTGTTTCATTCTGTGAAGCTCTGTTCTGTATGCACCCCCAGTCCTCCCTCTATCCCTAGACTCGGACCGCTCTGCTCCGCTCCCAGACCCTCTGCTCCTCATTCTCATGCTCACATTGACACTGTGGCTGGAGCCTGTTGGCACGGCATCCTTCGTAGGCGTGGGAGCGACAAGGACATTCAATCAATCAGATATAGATCTAAGTTACTGCCATCCATCCATTCCATCCTACAAACTGTTATTTACTATCAACAGCTGGGTCACTATGGCGCTGCTGTTAACACTAGGCAGCCCAATTTCTGATCTATTTGCCCCCAATTATTGGGCAAAGATACTGGACTCTGATTGGTCGCAAGCAATTACCCAACATATTGGCGGAATAAAGGGATGAGAATTAGGATGCCTGTATAAGGCGTATTTTGCTATGAGTAAACCCTTGACCATAGATCTCCTCTGACACAGGTGAACATCAATTTACATTCATCTAAATCTCACATAGCCGTTCACTGCCATGCATCAAGCCACCTGCTGGCATGTGCGCTCACATCTGGTCCACCCACCAGTTACGCCCCTCTTCCCAGCTCGTCGATCTGCGTCCAATGTCAGTCGTCCTTCGACCACAAAGTTTTCTGCACAGGACAAGTGACAAAAGGAGCAGTGCCTATGTCAGGCTGGCATTCAACACACAGTGATGTAGATGAGATGAGATGCCATTAGACTGCTGCTAAAAATCTTCTCCCTTCCTTCCCTTACTCTCGCCATACTTGAAGGTAAATCATTGAATACCAAAAAAGAGGATAGAAATATTGATGTCACAAGAGGTCATTGCGGGTTTTTTCGGTACCACATCCTCATTCTTGTTGCAAAACAAACAGAAACAGAGAGAGCGGAACCAAAACTTACGAATAAGAAACACTAAAATCCTTAATCTTACCATACATTACGGGGTCATTTTACGGGGTCTCTTATTGCTCTTTGGTTTGAGAGTTCTGCTCTTCGGCTGCTGAGCTACGTCTTTGCTTTAAACATCTACCTCCAACCACCAAGTTTTTTTATCACATGGAAGGCTTTGAACATTGATAACACTATAATACTGTTATATAGTCTCCTCTACGAGGCGGCTTGATGGGTTTTGAGGTTCCCAAAAGGACACCCACAAAATGCCGCAATTTTTCATCTGAAAGGAAATAGCTTTACGTTAGTGATCATGGCGACCATTTCTCTGTTTTCTTTACACTTCATACATAGAACCTAAAAAATATAAATTGCTGCCCTTGATCTGACTTCAGGCTATATTGTAAGACCAACTAAAAACCTTTGCATTCTTTGCCAATGGAAAATTCCAGCATATTTGATGAGTTTTAAATAAAATATTCTTTTAGCTGCCCATCAGGCAGTTAAGCACAGATTCCAGTCTGTCCTACAATCAGGAAGTGTTCATCTGGGTTCATCTAATGGTTTGCTAGGCCGCTTTCTTTATGGCTCGACTGACCCTTAGATTGAAGCCAAGCGCTTTCAGTTTCTGCATCCCAGACCAACAGATCAGAGTGGACCTATCTCATACCGTAAAGTTATACAGGAGGTTTCAGAACCAACTATACACAGATGTAAAACATATGTTTATGTATAGTTTCTTTCAGTTTTTATATTAATGTGTTTTGTCAAGGAACGATGTTTGGGAAAAAAAATGCATCCAGTGGTTAGACGAAAGGTAAGAATGTGCAGAGATCAGTGAAGATGGATAGCCATACTGAACATTAACTAGATGACGGTACCTTTCTCTCGATGCGTGCACACAAGCTTTCGATCCAGAATCTTCTTGGGGTCTGCTAAGGTAGGACAGTTGTTAGCCGATAAGAAAAACAGTTCAGTGTACAACATTTTTTCTGTATTCATCAGGGTTGGGGTTTACATTTGGAATTTCTGAGGTTAAATTTTCAATAGTATATATATTAATTTTAATTTAATTCAGACAATGAACTTTTAATTGGCCAGCACCCCGCAAGTATGGCAGAAAATTGGAATTTGAAGGTTAATAATGTAATAGTTAATTTTATACCAAATTCAACTGGAGACGGTGAACCCGATGAAATTGTTCTTCATTGCACTTGACCAAATGTAGTTTATCGAAAGGCATATTGCCAGACTTATGTAATGCAATAAAAAACACACATTACCATTCAAATATTTAAATGTTGATTTAGATTCAGATGTCAAACTGTAGTTTTTCTTGTTGTCAAGAGATGTTAGGATTGTCCCTGCCATACTACAGTTGTTCGATCTAATGCAGTTTCTGGGATTTTTTTAATGCTTCTGATATTTAAAACGTTAATGGGATATTATTCTATTTTTATAGACAACCCACGCAATCATGATCTTAGAATATTTCAGAGCCTCTGTATATTAAGTTTTAAATAGTTTAAATTGCAGTTTTAAAGAAAATGAAACATTTTCATCCGTGTATGGCTCGCCACGCATTTGCTTGCACCAGTATATGAGTGTCAGATGAAATCAATTCATTTGGTGATGCTGTAGAATTAAATTTAAGTTGAGATAAATTCAACTTTCTTTAAAAGCAATATTAATTCCAATGATATTCAAATTTCAATAATTTTAATTGAATTACTAGAGCAATTGTTGCCAACTCAATTTCAGAATGGACCCCAACCACTGGTATGCATTTAATTCATTTCTGATTTACACATTTCTATGTGAATAGACTTGCATTTGTAGCCTAAACTGTTAATGTAAGAAAGTGGCATTAGTCCACAGTTTATTCTTTCTTCTTTGACATTGAATATTGTGCTCCATCACATAATCACTGGTTGCATTGCCGCCATAATATAACAGTATGTGGAACGCAGTCCAGAAAGGCCACTCTTAACGTAGCCTCCTCTTATCCTCATTGTCTATGGGAAGAGGACAGGAGCTGTCAGTGACATCTTTAGGATCTATTTAGTTTGACATTTTAGCAGCTTTGTCATCCTGTTAATATTCATGTGAAACATACTTAAATCGAAATTCGGTTGCTATTCTGCTGTCATATCATACATTTCTCTCTCTTGAGACCCCTGGTACCACCCACTCTACAAAAACACTCACATAGAGACCCCTGGTACCACCCACTCTACAAAAACACTCACATAGAGACCAGGCTGCACACACCACACTTTGTTCTATTGAGGTCTCGCTTTCTGTCTTGCCTCTCACCTGCTAAAAAAAACGACGTCAAATTAGTTGTCCCTCATCTACTTATTTGGTAACTTTAAAAGGGATATATTTGAAATGATCCTTTCAAAGCAAATTTTAAACAATTCTTTATTTTGACAAATTGAGGTTTTTCCATTGCATACTCACAGTATAAACAATACGGGTATTGTATCATTGTTAGTAAACATCAAAAGCACATGATAGTTCAGCTGTTCCCAGATAATGATGATTCAGCAAATGGATGGATGGAGAGTCAGTGGTTTCTTCAAGTCCCTGAGGAGCTTTTGTTTCATTCTGTGAAGGCTCTGTTCTGTATGCACCCCCAGTCCTCCCTCTATCCCTAGACTCGGACCGCTCTGCTCCGCTCCCAGACCCTCTGCTCCTCATTCTCATGCTCACATTGACACTGTGGCCTGGAGCCTGGCGCCTGGTGTTGGGGTGCCAGGGACTGTTGCGGCTTGCTGGGACCATGGCTCAATGTGGCACATATTCAAGTCTGCTCTGAAGCCCATTGTCTGCATGCTAATGATCTGAAGAGAAACCAGCCCCAACCTCAACGTTTCGTAATTGTATGTTAGTTAAAGGGAAAATATGGCTGTTTTTTTTCCATTTACTGAAAGGTTTCAGTTTTGGAGCTACCATGTTTTCTTCAGACAGCGACTAGCCTAAACATAATCCATATACAACACTATGAAGTATCCATACAAACACTGTCAGTCTGTCTCCATTGATTGATTAGTTTGTGTAATGTATGTTCAACACACTTCTGAAAGAAGTCGAGAAACAAATGTTTGCACTCCTGGGTTGCGTCCCAAATAGCTATTCCCACTATATTTTACCTTTATTTAACTAGGCAAATCAGTTAAGAACAAATTCTTATTTTCAATGACGGCCTAGGAACATTGGCTTAACTGCCTTGTTCAGGGGCAGAACGACAGATKTTTACCTTGTCAGCTCGGGGATTCAATCTTGCAACCTTCCAGGTACTAGTCCAACGCTCTCACCACTAGGCTACCTGCCACCCCATATATAGTACACTACTTTCGACCAGGGCCTCCATGTCCCTCTCTACCACCCTTCCTGCTTCCCTGACTGACTGGCTGACTACTGTATCTAAAGCAGGACTGTTCCGCTCCCAACGAAGAGTGACAGCACCTGGGATTTGTCTRCTCTTGTTTTCATTTTCCACCACTTCTTCTCACAACAAGATCCCTCGTTTCACGTCAGCCGAATCCTCTGGGTTCACACTGGCTCAAGACCTTGCGGGCCTGACGTTTGGTGTAGTGTTCTAATGAGTTATGTCCCTGTATCTAGCCAGGCAGCACTGAGGCGGCACTGAGTCCACTTCGGGGTCTATGGCAGTCCGTCTCTCATATATAGCAGAGATACTTTAAAACTGCTGTGGACCACCTTCTATCCATCTGTAACTCTGTTTCTCCAGGAAGCAGCTTTAGTTTAATGAGCTGCTGTCTGTATGCTGCATTGCAGGCAGTCGGTCTAACCTCTCTCTCTCTCTCTGACTTCTGCCGAGCACTTCCTCTAACAGCTGTAGACTCCTGCTGGCTCGGTTCCTCTACTCTTCCTCAGCCATTATTAGCTACTGCTAATGACTAGTTAACACAGTTGGCTTTTACAGCACTGTATACGGCCGACCCATCTGCCCTGACGTCACCCAAGCTCTTAAAACTCTAGTAAAACTCTGTCTGTCTAATGTTCCTTTTCTTCTGACTGTAGATGACTTTTCGTATCAGTGTATTATGGAACTGATGCACAAATCCCATGTATGTTCTGTTGCAGTCACAGCATCGATAAACTGAGGGTTGAATTTGATCAAACTAGCTGGTTAATAACACTGTACCTATCTACACCAATAAAATGCATGTTGTTACTTTCATTCTTACCTAGGGTTGCACAATTCCTGGAACTTTCAATAAATTCCCTGGTTTTCCAGAAATCCTGGTTAGAGGGCTCTGGATTTCTTGCTTATTCACTCCTGATTCCGGGATACCTCCAACCGGGATTTTGGGAAAACCAGGGAATTTATTGAAAATTCCAGGAATTTTGTAACGTTTACACTCACCACAGTGGATGTGATAGGTACATACACTAAGCACAAGGTTTTCTACCCATGTATAGTTGTGTCGAAACCTATTAAGATGCCTAAGTGGTATAAACACTTCACTTAAGCCTGACACAATGAGTACTAGTGAACAAAAGTCAACATGAAAATCATTAGAATTCTTGGAAATAACCTCTTAATTTCCCCCCAGGATAGGGTATGTAACAACACTTAATTAATGCATCTTGTGAACCTGCTCTTCTTGTTTGACTCATATGTATCCATAACTAATTGTGATGTCTATTGTACATACAGATGGAATAACTGTTACTTCCTGATCTTCTGTAATCTTCATAAGAACTTATTTAAGTACTCTTGAGGTCTAGGGGAACGAAAACAACATGTCTTCCCTTATCACCCAGAAGCTGAACCCATCGTGGAGTATCTCTTGGTCTCCGACGTCACATCAGACAGCTGTAAACTGGCCTGGTCAGCGGAAGAGGACCTCTTTGATAGTTTTGTCATTATGATCAATGATACAAACGACGACCTCGCTTCTCCGCAAGAGGTGGTCGTGCCCGGGGAGGAGAGAACAACAGTGCTTACTGAGCTAATTGAGGACACAGAGTACAAAATTGAGCTCTATGGAGTCATTTCGGGACAGCTCTCCAATTCTATTTCCGTGGTGGCAAAAACAGGTACGCGGTATGACATCACACCAGCAATGGCCTAGGGCTACTGGATAGATTATGTTAGGAATGTATTCGTTGCAACGTGTCAGCTTCTTTTAATACTGTAAATTGTATTTTCTCAATGTCTCAATGTGTACTYCTAAAATAACAGCATGGAAATGGGGTCAATGTTGGGTCAGTGTTGAATATCTTCATCATTGCAGCCATTTTTGTTTGCTAACCTGATAACATTGTGTGATAATATTTGTTCAAGGCAACAATCTGGTAGAATTATAAATAGTTAGCTTGCAAATTAATTATTAAAACCTGCTTGGGCTGCCTTGTGTGTCTTGTGTCAGCAGCTGTGTGTGATGTGTCTCATCGTGGTTTGTTTACCCAGTTGGACGTGTCTGTTCAGTGCTCACTGTCCTGTCATTGTCTTGTCTGTCAGCACTCTTGAGTGATTCCACTGGAATCATCCAGCAGCCCTCTCATCTTAAACCAGTCCCAGTGTCTGTGAACTAACACACTCTCTGTCTGTCTGTCTGTCTGTCTGTCTGTCTGTCTGTCTGTCTGTCTGTCTGTCTGTCTGTCTGTCTGTCTGTCTGTCTGTCTGTCTGTCTGTCTGTCTTCTGTCGTCTGTCTGTCTGTCTGTCTGTCTGTCTGTCTGTCTGTCTGTCTGTCTGTCTGTCTGTCTGTCTGTCTGTCTGTCTGTCTGTCTGTCTGTCTGTCTCACTGTAAACACCATACTCAGCTTCTGATGGCCTCTCATTCACGGGGATCCAGAGAACTGCTCAGGAGATTTACTCATCTATTAATTTGCTCCGTTTTTTTGTCTCTATCTGTCAAGTTGTCTCCAATGTTGTCTTTGGCTGGCTTGCACCAAATGGGTTTGTCTAATTGTCTTTAAACTGTAAAGGGAAAGTTGTCTGTCTGTCTGTTGAGTGTCTGAATGGCTCTCTCTCTCTCTTTCTGGCTGTCCCCTGCCTTCTCTGTGTGTATGGCTTCACTCTCGGGTCCAGTGGCCCTGCCGCATGTTTCACTTTAGTGTGTCTGCAATGGGGGCAAGTTAATATCCCATGCAAGATACTGTGGCTCAGTGCTGACGACAGGCGTTGGAAGCCCTGGCCTCTTTGTTTCAGTCTATCTCCTTTTATCTACTTTAACTAGTGGTTCTCAATGCTGGCGTATCTGCTCACACTAAAATAATAGAATAATGTGTGTTTTCTGGGTTATTAATGGATTTAATATGATCTTTATGGATGTATTAGGGATGGGATCTTCAGGAATGCTTTAGGGATGTGTTTTCCTGTTAAATGTTTTTATTTTTTATTTGTAACCAGTATTATTTTATAAAAAAATGTGATGAGGCATTATTTGATATCCTAGGATCTGGTATGAATTTCTCTTCACTTAAAAGTCTGTCCACGGCGTCTTTAGCTAACTAGCTACCTGTCTTCTGTTTGTTTGTTGTACTCTCTATCATTTATCCTATGCCAGGGCTGGGCACACCCACGGGCATCCGCTTCTCTGAAGTCACTGATACCTCTGCCACCGTACACTGGGCAATCCCCAGAGCTCGAGTGGACAGCTTCCGTGTCACTTATGTCCCTGCTCAGGGAGGTGAGTACATACAGATATACCTATACTAAACGTACCAGTGGACGCTGCTAAGGGGAGGACGGCGTCAAACACATAGAAACCATTCCGCTCCAGCCATTACCACGAGCCCGTCCTCCCCAATGAAGGTACCACCAACCTCCTGTGATACATACCTATACTGTGCATGCAGTGGCTGCAAAACCAGGGGTAAGTCATTGACACGTTTGGTGTGGTCATATGGCATTCGTTTTTCATTTAATCAATGAAAATAAATAAGGTGTTTTTTGAGTCTCTGTAAAGAGAACTGATTTATCCTGTGGAATCCTATGTTAGTCTCATTCTGCCCTCTAGTGGCTGTTCTGTCTATGTGAGAGGATGTGGCAGTTTGAAAGCTGGGAGTCAACACAACTTCTATGTCAACTGCTCCGCGACTGGTTCACTATTTCCCCTCACTACTTGATGATAATGAAAACACTTTTTGGGAGCACATTCTATGAAGTTCATACGCAAAATGCTTTAGAATGCCTTGCATTATAATACACTTATGATGTGTTATGACACTAACTTTGTATACAGAATCAGACGTCTGGCTGACCTTTTGACCGTGTGTGTGTGTGTGTGTGTGTGTGTGTGTGTGTGTGTGTGTGTGTGTGTGGTGTTGTGGTGTGTGTGTGTGTGTGTGTGTGTTGTGTGTGTGTGTGTGTGTGTGTGTGTGTGTGTGTGGTGGTGGGTGGCAGGCCGCTCCCAAGACTGTGACAGTGGGTGGAACTGAGACTCAGACCGTGCTGCCAAACCTGACCCCTGGAGTTACCTACCAGGTGTCCGTCATTTCTGTGAAGGGACAGAAGGAGAGTGAGCCAGGCTCCAGCAGCGTCACCACAGGTGAGGTTCACACTTGTTCACAACACAAGGGATGTGTCCCAAATGGCACCATATTCCCTATATAGTGCACTACTTTTGACCAGAACCCTATTTGGGATGCAGACAAGACTTTAGTTTACGTTAACGCAAGACTACATACACATACTTAAGACACTGAGTGTACAAAACATTAAGGACACCTTCCAAATATTGAGTTGCACCCCCTTTTGACCTCAGAACAGCCTCAATTCGTCAGGGCATGGACTACAAGGTGTYGAAAGCGTTCCACAGGGATGCTGGCCCATGTTGACTCCAATGCTTCCCACAGTTGTGTCAAGTTGGCTGAATATCCATTCTTGATGCACACGGCAAACTGTTGAGCGTGGAAAAACCCAGCAGCATTGCAGTTCTTAACACACTCAAACCGGTGCCTGGCACCTACTACCATACACCGTTTAAAGGCAGTTAAATATTTAGTCTTGCCCATTCACCCTCTGAATTGTCTCAAGGCTTAAAAATCCTTCTTTAAGCTGTATCCTCCCCTTCATCTACACTGATTGAAGTGGATTTAACAGGTGACATCAATAAGGGATCATAGTTTCACCTGGATTCACCTGGTCAGTGTGTCATGGAAAGAGCAGGTGTTCCTAATGTTTTGTACACTCAGAGTACATCCTCACAACAATTATAGGCATGTCTTTGTATGCTCTGCAGAAATGGTTGGATTCATTCAATATTTCTAAACAAAGCATCAAACACTAATGGTGGTAACCCGTCTCTAAAGGCTGAGCGCGTAGACCATTGTGAAAGCTGTTAGTGTGCACAGATGGAGCATGGCTGGGGGTGGATAGGCTTTGTGTTTCCGTTTAACAACAGAACATGTCTCTATCCTTGGGGAGGTATTTGATGTGGTTCGCTCGAGTAACCATATTGTTTGTCTGTGTGTGTGTGTTGTGTGTGTGTGTGTGGTGTGTGTGTGTGTGTGTGTGTGTGTGTGTGTGTGTGTGTGTGTGTGTGTGTGTGTGTTGTGTGTGTGTGTTGTGTGTGTTGGTGTGTGTGTGTGTGTGTGTGTGTGTGTGTGTGTGTGTGTGGTGTGTGTGTGTGTGTGTGTGTGTTCTATGTGACAGCTCTGGACAAGCCCCGTGGTCTAACCGCAGTCAACATCACTGACACTCAGGCTCTTGCTCCACTGGCAGCCTGCCATCGCCACTGTAGACGGATATGTCATCACCTACAGCGCAACACTGGTACAGTATCACAAGCGCACACACACACACACACACCATCTGGATGTAACTGTACTGTAAATTACAAAGGGTTATGGGAGAAAAGGCATTAGGCCTCCCATTGCGTGTGTTGTATGTTCTTCATTGTTTGGATTTAAGAAAGAGATCTAAATCGCAGATTGCTTTAATCCCTTGCAGAATATTTTAACAGATCCTGATCGGGATCTTACTGTATCTGTACGGATACTCTCCTTTATGTCTCGTCTGTCTCTGACCTGCTGTCTCCTCTGCCTGTCCTCTGTGGTCCTCTGTCTTCTCTGCCTGTCTCTGCCTGTCTCTGTCTGTCTCTGTCTGTCTCTGTCTGCTCTGTATGTCTCTGTTGTCCTCTGCCTGTCTCTGTCTGTCTCTGTCTGTCTATGTCTGTCTCTGTCTGTCTACAGTATGTCTGCTCTGCCTGTCTCTGCCGTCTCTGTCGGTCTCTGTCTGTCCTGCCTGTCCTGTCGTCTATGTCTGTCTCTGTCTGTCTACAGTATGTCTGTTCTGTCTCTGTCTGTCTCGTGACTTTTCATGTCTGTCTCTGATGTCACTGTCTGTCTGTCTGTCTGTCCTGTCGGTCTGTGCTGTCTGTTCTGTCTGTCTGTCTGTCTGTCTGGTCTGTCTGTCTCTGTCTGTCTGTCGTCTGTCTGTCTCTGTCTCTGTCTCTGTCTCTCTCGTCTCTGTCCTCAGTCTCTGTCTCTGTCTCTGTCTTGTTCTCTGTCTCTGACTGTCACTGTCTAATCTCTGACTGTCTGTCTCTGACTGTCTCTGTCTAATCTCTGACTGTCTCTGTCTGTCACTGTCTGTCTGTCTCTGACTGTCACTGTCTGTCTGTCTATCTCTGACTGTCTCTGTCTATCTCTGTAATCTTACTGTATCTGTGTGTTCTGTGTGTGTAGTTTCCCCAGTGATGGAGAGAGTGTCTGGGAACATTGTCGAGTTTGAGATGAGCTCCTTGACCCCTGCCACCCACTACACTGTCAAGGTCTATGCCATGAGAGCGGCTGCTAAGAGCGCCGTCACCACAACTGAGTTCACCACTGGTGAGTGGCCTAAAGACCTAGAACATTCCCTCCCACACACAAACTCTCACTTTCAAGTCTGCCAGTTTTTTTTACCCCCTACCATTTCAAACAGACAACCTGAACCTGCAAAAAGAATAGGTACTCAGTCTGAACTATGCTCTCTCTCCCCTAGATGTGGATGCCCCTCAGGACCTGGCAGCCAGTAACATCCAGACAGAGAACGCCATGTTGACTTGGAAGGCCCCACGCGCTGACATAACCGGCTACATCCTCAGCTTCGAGTCAGCTGACGGCACAATCCGGGTGAGTAGTGGTCTGCTGGAACCATAGAAATAGAACCGTAGAAATATAATCTATTCTATTCCAATAGAATCTATTCTAATCTGGAACCTATTTCTATGGGTGGAACAACCTTGCATTCTTTCAATTCTAGAATAGATGATTGTTTTGTCCAAGTGGTCATAATGATGCGTCATTGGAGTGTAAAAAAATACCTATTGATGAATACGTATTTGAGATCTAGAAAATCACTATATTACAGTTTCTATGTTAGGACAGACACAGTCTCACAGTTTCAGGTAATATGGACACTGTCCCTATCTAAATCCAATGTATTATTATGTATTATTAATTCTGTATTTCTGGCGTATATTCTGACTACTGTGTTGCTGTGGTGTTCCTCCAGGAGGTTGTCCTGAGCCCCACAGCCACCTCCTACAACATGGCCCAGCTGAGTGCCTCCACTGAGTACTCCGTCAGACTGCAGGCCATCGCAGGGCCCAAGAGGAGCAGAGTCGTCACCACCGTCTTCACCACCAGTGAGTGTGTTACCACAGTGATGCTGGAGTTTTGTGGTAGCTCTGCCGACTCCGGACCGAACATACCTCCTGGCAATAGGGTTATGGATCCTGCCTTGGCCCCTACTCTCTGTTTTCCTCTGGATCTGTCTCCCCGACTGTCCCTGTCCATAAACGCTAAAATATGAAAACATACACTACTGTTCAAAAGTTTGGGCTCACTTAGAAATGCCCTTAAAATAACATCAAATTGATCAGAAATACAGTGTAGACATTGTTAATGTTTTAAAAGACTATTGTAGCTGGAAACGGCAGATTTGTAATGGAATATCTACATAGGCGTACAGAGGCCCATTATCAGGAGTGATGGTTGMTGATAATGGGCCTCTGTACACCTATGTAGATATTCCATGAAAAATCTGCCATTTCCAGCTACAATAATAATTTACAACATTAACAATGTCTACACTGTATTTCTGATCAATTTTATGTTATTTTAATGGCCAATTTTTAAAATGTTCATTCAAAAACAAGGGCATTTCTAAGTGACCGTAAAACGTTTGAACGGTAGTGTATGTTTCACAAAAAAGTGTAATGAATAATGAATAGAGATGCTCTCAGTGAGACCATCTCTATTCAATATTCATCTCAGGCGTAGAGTTTGTTGGGCGGATGGAACTGTTTAGTAACTAATCCTCTGTGTGTGTGTGTGTGTGTGTGTGTGTGTGTGTGGTGTGTTGTGTGTGGTGTTGTGTGTGTGATGTGTGTTGTGTGTGGTGTGGTGTGTGTGTAGCCACTGTGTGGTGTGGTGTGTGTGGTGATGTGTGTGTGTGTGTGTGTGTGTGTGTGTGTGTGTGTGTGCTGTGTGTGTGTGTGTGTTGTGTGTGTGTGTGTGTGGTGGTACTGTATGTTGTGTTTTGGCGTGTGGCGTTGTACAAACACCCCAGGGACTGCTCCCAGGCCTTGCTGAATGGAGACACAGCTTCTGGTGTTCACACCATCTACCTGGGTGGAGATGAGAGTCAGCCCATACAGGTCTACTGTGACATGGACACGGATGGAGGTGGATGGATTGTAAGTCACCGGCTAGTAAACTGTGCAACCCAACTTGGCAAGACTTCCTATGAAGTGCATACGTATACTGCTTTATATCACATCCTTTATCATGCTTTATAATGTGTTATAACACTGACTACATAAACAAAGTCACAAGTGGTTCTAAACCGTGTTGATTCGGATGTATCTAATGTAGTGCAATGGATCGTAGTCCATATGATGTTTGAATGAGTGAGCTGATGTAGTTTGGCCCCATCCCATTCAGGTGTTTGTCCGACGCCAGAGCGGTAAACTGGAGTTCTTCCGCAACTGGAGGAACTACACTGCTGGCTTTGGTGACACGAACGACGAGTTCTGGCTCGGTACGATCATATTATGGAAATTAGGAGTATCTTGTCAAATGTTTAATCATCTTTAATCTCAAATCTGAAACGTTTTAGATTAGATATGTTTGATCATCCTCCGCAGAGGAAATTCATTTCCACAGTTCCTACATTTACATAAAAAGTCAAGCATATCACCTCGACTTGATATCTTTTTCTCCAAAGGCCTGTCAAACCTCCATAAGATCACAGTAGCAGGACAGTATGAACTCCGTGTGGACCTCAGAGACAAGGGGGATGTAGCCTACGCCCAGTATGACAAGTTCTCTGTCTCTGATCCCCGCAGTCGCTACAAGGTCCACGTTGGAGGCTACAGCGGGACCGCGGGTCAGCCTTCCTTCTCTACAACCATTAGTTACACGTCTGCATCCCAAATAGCACCCTATTCTCTACACGGTGCRCCATTTTTGACCARAGCCCAAAAGTAGTGCACCATATAGGGCATAGGGTGCCATTTGGGATGCAMMCCAAATAGATAGGATAAACTTAAGTTAGAAAGGACTTGACATGGTGTTAGGTGTGAGTATGACGTGAGCATGGATTCAAAACCTCCTTCCTCAAGTCCGATCACTTTCTCTCTGCTGCCCCCTGTAGGTGATTCTATGACCTACCACCATGGTCGCCCRTTCTCAACCTACGACCATGACAATGACATCGCCGTCACAAACTGTGCCCTGTCCTACAAGGGTGCCTTCTGGTATAAGAATTGCCATCGTGTCAACCTTATGGGACGATATGGAGATGACAGTCATAGCAAGGTGAGCGCACATATACTTGAAAGTACAAAACTAACAGCAATTTCTACATCCATACTTCTGTAGTGCAGTATGAAACTATATACAGAAATGTTTGGACACAAATTGACTATGTAAAGGTAAAGGAGGAACTGCAAGGCATTTGTGTTAATAAAATAAAATGTTCTTCAGGGAGTCAACTGGTTCCATTGGAAAGGCCACGAGCACTCCATTGAGTTTGCTGAGATGAAGATCAGGCCATCCAACTTCAGGAACTTTGAGGGAAGAAGGAAGCGATCGTAAACCAACCGACCAATCCACGCTCCGACCCCTCTCCTCCGCTTCGTGACCCCTGAACCCGTCCTCCATCCTCTGCCCCTGCTGAATCCAGGGTAGCATTCCAAATGGCACCCTATTCCCTATGTAGTGCACTACTTTACGGGCCCTCGTCAAAAGTAGTGCACTACATAGGGAATAGGGTGCCATTTGGGGCACAACCCACACCTCCCTGCAGCTACCAAAGCCACTGCCAAGAGCCCAGCCACCTCAAATGACACCCCTCCTCCTGCTCACTCACAGAAATAAGCACAGATTCAGTCAAATTCACTACAAATTCCACTATCCAACCCCACCTGATACAAAATGGTTGTGTGCAGTATAAATACTGTCAAAGCCAAATTGATGTGAAAAAAAATGAACTCCACCAACCAAGCCCACGCTGATTAAACATGCACCAAAGAGAGCTTAATCTATGAAACCCGAGTATAAAGCATTTCTTTCTTTCTTCTCACTCTCACAATGTTACAGCACTAAGCGGAGGGGTGCATTTGAGTCTGGTATGGCATGGCACATTAACATGTAGAATACTGATGTTTTCTGCCTCTACAGTGTGTCCATCTCCTCCAGCCACAGTAGCTTGTTCATTAGGGTGTTTGCAGAGAGGGCATGGCTGTCTACATACATGTGGTCTTGTTTTAGTGTCAGGGCCTCTTCAATAATACTGGTAACCTCTAAACTGGATTATAGAAATGATATTCTTTGAATAACACAACACCCAACAAAAGCACATACTGTACAGTGTGTACATTCAATTCCATCATCCGGATTGTAGTGATGTTATTGATCTCCTGGATTGAAGTGAGATTATTGATCAAAAAGGATTTTCTTCGTAAACCGCACGACTCGTTCAAATGTCAAATGTCTATGTCAAATGGAGCGAGATCACATAGAAAGCTCACCGAGAAAGTCCTATCTTGTCATTCATTAGTCTATGTGTGACTCGTCCTTTGTCACTTGTTCTTTCCCTCTCTCCCTCTCCCGAAATCCCCTTTTCACCTCAACCTGCAAACTGTCATCTGAAATGATATGGGCAAAATAAATGACATTCTGAATATGGATCATCTGCTGCATCCCACAGACATATGTGGATGACATGACGTGTTTCCATTGGTTGTGTGGGTCATGCAAGTGCTGTGCAATTGTTTCTTACACATTTACCTGAGCTAGTACTATTTTTTCCTCCAGCTATCATGCATTAGTAGCTACAGGATCCAGAGAAAAAAGTCAATGTGTTTGATTTGTTTTATTTCCTTTATAAATCCAAGGCAGGACCTATTATTCAATATATAATGAAATGGTGGGTGATTGTTACATTTTTGCAAAATGTGAAATACATATGTGGATACATATATGTATGCAACAAGAGTCAGAGGGGAATATTGTATTGAAATACAAAATATATTGATGCTGAAAATAGTTTAATGGCCAATTCCAATTGACATTGTAAGGTCACAATGTTCACTTTGCTGAGAAACATCTATTTGGGCACACCAACATTAACTAAGGAGAAGTTTAGTTAAGAGGGGAATATTGTGTTGAAATACAAAATATATTGACGCTGAAAATAGGTTAATGGCAAATTCCAACTGACATTGTAATGTCACAGTGTTCACCTTGCTGAGAAACATATATTTGGGCACACCAAAATTAACTAAAGAGAAGTTGTTCTTATTCTGTTTTGTTCTCCCCCCTCCCCCCTCCCCATGCCCGGAGACGAAACCACTGACCCCCGTCCCTTGAATACCTGTGTAAATGAAACGTTTCTGTGCTTCTGTGGTTTAACTTTTTTTTTTGGTTTATAACTGGGTGAACAACAGGTGTTTCTCTGTAGCCCGTATTACAATAATAAAAAAAGTTTGTTTAAAAATGACGAGTCTTCAATCTTGTCTAAAGCAAAACATTTTAACTAATTTAAGACGCCGATCAGTTACCGCAATAAATGTGTTTTTACCTTTGATATTTGGAGTTGGCTCGTCATTAGCTCTTCGACGCACTCACGTGAAGGAGCCATAGAGTCTCTATATAGCCTATTTTAGAGGATATTTATAGCACTAAGAATGCACGCCTCATAATTATAATGAGATTATATTTTTATGGTAGGGTGTAGGCCTATCGATCACATGTATTGATCAATGCCACGTGAAGGGGGCACTAGCGCAACAAAGCACCGCTGTTATGATACTGATGGTTTGCGGAGACTGATAGTTTGTACGGTGTTGGCCACCAGTATAGCGCCATCTAGTTGTCACTTCGGGGATAACAGTTGTTGACAGCTGTAGCGTTGTAACTAACCCGTTTCCTAACCGTAAACTTATTAACCTAATCTGCTACATTAATTATCGTAACCTACTATGTAAACAAACCAMCAGTGCTGAAAAAACGTTAGTATCACCACCACCGGGCATTCCAGTATGACCCGTATGCTGTTTAGTAGTCAGAGCTTTTAWGGAGCTCTGACTCAGACGGAAACTATTTTCCTGGTTGCTCTTTGGCCTGGGAGTGGCAACATGAAATCGTAGCAAGGAAATGATGCAAGCTTGATGTTGTCGCCACCGTGAATGCTTTTCTTTTGGTGCTTCGGAATACAGAAACAGTAACCTAGGAATTAATATGTTTAGGAATTAAAATAAAATACACTCGAGATACCGATTGTATATGATTACTTTACAATGCTTAAAACGTCTTACTGGAGGTTAGTGAAGTTCTTTATCATTGCAGGTGTACTCACATTTGTTGTTAATATCTTACTGAACAAAAAAGCTCAGCCAAAGACGGATTTATCAACACCAAGTCCTCTGTCTCGGGAACTTTACAAGGTGATTTCCCCAGAGACCTACAAATACGTTCTCAACCATGTATCTGTGTGTAAGGAAAGAAGCCCATTTCTGGTGCTAATGGTTCCAGTGGCACCCGTTGATGGGTTGTCCAGGGATGCTATCAGAAAGACATGGGGCAGACCAGGCCTCATCTCTAATGTGGATATCCTCACTCTGTTCTATGTGGGCCTGCCCAAGGAGGGACAAAGCTCCCACATTCAACAGGACCTGGAGAAGGAGAGCAAAGAACACGCTGACATCATCCAAATGGACTTCCTGGACAGCTACCACAACCTGACCATCAAGTCCATGATGATCATGGACTGGCTCGCCACCCACTGTCAGGGTGCCTCTTATGCGATGAAGGTGGACACAGACGTTTTCGTCAACGTGTTCTACCTGGTCAATAAGCTGTTAGTTGAAGGTGGCCCTCTCAGGCATAAGTACATCACAGGCTCAGTCATCAGTGACGGCAGGCCTCGTAGGGATAGGAAGAGTAAGTGGCATCTGTCTGAGGACATTTACCCTGAAGACACGTTCCCCCCATATGTCTCTGGAGCAGGGTATGTCTTCTCTATTGACCTGGCCAACAGGATCTCATGGGCATCCAGGTTTGTGAGACCCATTCCYCTGGAGGATGTCTATGTGGGGTTGTGTCTCAGGGTACTAGGGGTCCGGCCTGTGTACTCTCAAACACTGCTTCCTCCCAGGAACTTGTTTGAGATCAAACGGTTGAATTATGAGACGTGTACGTATGCCACGCGGGTCATTGTCACTGGATTTAAACCACATGAGCTGCTGGACATTTGGGGTGACTTTCAGAAAAGCCATCTCACCTGCTGATGTCTCAATCCAGTCTTTCTTATGCACTGAAAGGAATAACTAGCCCTCAAATGAATGTGTATGTTTCTTTGTTTTTTATCCAGTGGTGGAAAAAGTACCCAATTGTGCTCCTTGAGTAAAAGTCTAAAAGTATTTGGTTCTAAATATACTTAAGTATTCAAAGTAAAAGTATAAATATTTTGCAAATTCCTTATATTAAGCAAAGCAGACGGCTCCATTTTTTTGTTTTTCAAATTTACAGATAGCCAGGGGCACACTCCAACACTCAGATATAGTTTGCAAATTTTGCATTTGTGTTTAGTGAGTCAGCCAGATCAGAGGCAGTAGGGATGACCGCTTGTTATCTTGATAAGTGCGGGAATTGAACCATGTTCCTGTCCTGCTAAGCATTCAAAATGTAACGAGTACTTTTGGGTATCAGGGAAAATTCAGGAAGTAAAAAGTACATTATTTTCTTTAGGAATGTAGTGAAGTAAAAGTTGTAAAAATAAATAAATAGAAAAGATACCCCAAAAAACKACTTAAGTAGTACTTAGAAGTATTTTTACTTAAGTACTTTACACCACTGGTTTTCTCTGATATTACAACTAGTGGAGGCAATGTTCTTTGATGTCATACACAATATCTTGAACTTGACTGGTGTTTGTTGGCAAAATTATAAGCTAAAATTAGGTGAAAGGTTTATTATCGACCTTTAATACTAAAGCAGTTGAAATAAAACTAGATGTAATCATTCCAAACGTAAGCAAAGATCTGCAGTTACACTTGATAAACAGCTGGTGGCATAGTTCACCCACTATCCTATTATAATGACGTGGAAGAGAACAGATCAGCGTCACAGTGCAATGGCGTGTGGTGTCATGGCCAGAGTATCATTACAAGTCACATATGTTATTTAATCATGTCTATTGAAGTGCCTTCTGATCATAGAACATATTAAATCTGTCCAACTACTACCTCAGAAAATGTATTCCACATTATCTACAATGCATTTTTATCCTCTRCACTGAATAGTGTCATTGAACAAGTAAGCCATACTCCAAATTCACCTAACTATCTTTAATGCAATGTAATTTAACTGAGGAAAATGTATATATTTATGTCTTTATTTAGTTATTTGATGTTGTAGTATAGTAATCCATATCATCATAACGAWGTGCTTGTTGGCGGTGACTGTTACATAATTGCTTTGGGAAAATAGTCAAGTTAACAGAGGAATGAAGATGTCCTCAGATGCTGTGTAATCACAGGGTGGATGGAGGGTAAAGCTATGATATAATGATAGAATCTCCCTGCAGCAGAAGAGAGATGTGTTAGTGAGCGGGATCAAAAATAGGCGGATGATTCATGAACATTAGAGTCGGCAGTCCGCTTCTCTCCGCCAGCCTGCAGCAGATGGTTGTAGGACCAGTCACACTAACCATAGCACCATAAGACAGTGACAAACAACAAGTTCCAGCCTTTCTTTGTTATGCTACTTTACCTCTTTTGTATTTATTTGGTTCCCACACTTTGGTGCACTCAAGCCTGTAAACAACCTTGTGCCTCTTTACTGGCTCCAATGTTATCTTCAAGCAAACTCTGTTTGACATCACAATGTTCCTAGAAATATGGCTGGTTCATATAATGTTTGTGAGTTTAGTTACAGTGACTGTCTATGTCAACACTGTAAAATTATTATATATTAAAGACTTAGCTAGAATAATGTCTATGTCTTCAATACTGCATCATTTTACAGATTGTTATATTGTGTTATGGGGGGGATTCTGACGCGGGCTAAGCACGTGTAAATGGTAYGTAATTCACTTTTATGAACTTTTCTCTCTATGCGTATTCTGACCTTGAACTTAAGCATGAGAATAGCATGCTATTCACCCGCTATTCGTTGGCAGTGGATATCAAATAAATGAAGGCGTGGTGGAGGTGTGTCTACAGATACACCGTATTCTGACCTTGATTTAATTCCCTCATAAATCCAGCACCTTAACGCGATGAAACGTTGAATAAGGTCGAGCAACCTGTCACTTCCAAGTGGAACAACATAAAAGTATATTATACTAGATTTTTTCCAATAGAAATAACACCATTTGGGCTCCTGAGTGGCGCAGCGGTCTAAGGCACTGCATTGCATGTAGTAGTGTTAGAGGTGTTACTACAGTCCCGGGTTCATTTTCCGGGATGTGCCACAACCGGCTGTGGTTGGAAGTCCCATAGGACGGTGCACAATTGGCCCAGGGTCGTCCGGGTTAGGGGAGGGTTTGGCCGGTGGGGTTTTACTTGGCTCATTGCGCTCTAGCGACTCCTCGTGGTGGGCCGAGTGCCTGCCGGCTGACCCCGGATGCCAGATGAACGGTGTTTCCTCTGACACGTTGGTGCGGCTGGCTTCTGGGCGTTAGGCGGGTCATGTTTCAGAGGACGCATGACTCCATCTTCGCCTCTCGAGCCCTTTGGGGAGTTGCAGCGATGAGCCAAGATCGAAAAATTTGAGAGAAAAGGGGGCTAAAATACAAACCATTTACGAAATAACATCATTCTCCATGCACTATAATTTACAAATTGATAAGAGCTAGGTAAATGAGTTAAACGGATTAGGGGATTGTATATATCAATWACAATTATTTTATATATATTTTACCTTTTGATCGCTGGAGACAAATGTGAAACCAGTCATATGGTAGCAAACTGAAGCATATCAACACTTTTCCACAGTGAAGTTTATGAAATGCTGGCCTTATAATTTGGGATAAAATTTGGAGCCCCAAGCTATAGGCTTCTGAAGCCATGAAGGTGGTATACCGGGAAACCAACGGAGTTGATGATTTCTAGAAGGTTTTAATTATATGCCCAGACTTTTCACTGTATTTCTTTTACAATTTGTATTGTTAAATATTAGCCACTATCGGTAGCCACGCTCAGTTATACTCACGTACATTTATAATTGTCACTCATTTTATTTGTTCGTCTTCTTACATTTTGCATCATTCCATTACATCGTTAGGTTACCTCACGTTCATGTGGTTGTTCCTGAGGATCGCAAGCAATAGTGGATCATATTAGGCTGACGTATTACAAGTTGTGCATTAATGTAGCCTATTTGAATCATTATGGAACGCAGGCCAGACATAGCAGTTTAAACCTAGACCCTGACACACACATCACAGTTTCATGATAAGTGAAGGTTATCAGTGTAGAGTTATAGGACTACTATTCAACCCTTATTGTACACTTTTCTCCCCTTCCAATATGTCTTGGATGGAACAATTGAATATGGCAACTTTCGGGATAAATGAAACCACTGTATTTTTGATTCACCAATATATTTTGTGCAAGGGCTGGTCCATTTTTAGCCTAGTGGGCCTATCTAACTTGTTTATATTGCGCAAAATTATCATTATCTGGCTAATAATGGGGGCCACAAGGAATATTCTTTTGCCGGTGGGTTAGAAATGCCAAGGCCGATTTTTGGTCACAGTCTACCCCTAATTTTGTGCTTAAAAGCTTTCCAAACCTGTTTAAAAACTTTACCTAAACACTTTCCTAACCCTAAATAATATACAAGATCAGAGTATTTTTTTATCTATATATTGGTGCTGAAAGGAGATGAATATGCATGTATTTACATGGCCTTCGTTCATTGATCCCTAATATTCTGAACCGTTCCATACACAACATGACCAAAAGTATGTGGACACCTGCTTGTCGAACATCTCATTCCAAAATCATGGGCGTTAATATGGAGTTGGTCCTCCTTTTACTGCTATAACAGCCTCCCCTCTTCTGGGAAGGCTTTCCACTAGATGCTGGAACATTGCTGYGGGGACTTGCTTCCATTCAGCCACAAGAGCATTAGTGAGGTCGGGTACTAATGGTGGGCGATTAGGCCTGGCTGGCAGTCAGCATTCCAAATCATCCCAAAGGTATTCGATGGGGTTGAGGTCAGGGCTCTGTGCAGACCAGTCAAGTTCTTCCACACCGATCTCGAACAAACCATTTATGTATGGACCTCGCTTTGTACACGGGGGCATTGTCATGCTGAAACAGGAATGGGCCTTCCCCAAACTGTTGTCACAAAGTTGGAAGCACAGAATCATCTAGAATGTCACTGTATGGTGTACTGTTAAGTTTTCCCTTTACTAGAAATAAGGGGCCTAGCCCGAACCATGAAAAACAGTCCCAGACCATTATTCCTCCTCCACCGAACTTTACAGTTGGCACTATGCATTCGGGCAGGTAGTGTTCTCCTGGCATCTGCCAATCCCAGATTCGTCCGTCGAACTGCCAGATGGTGAAGCGTGATTCAYCACTCCAGAGAACGCACTTCCACTGCTCCAGAGTCCAATGGTGACGAGCTTTACACTACTCTAGCCGACGCTTGGCATTGCACATGGTGACCTAAGGCTTGTGTGCGGCTGCTCGGCCATGGAAACCCGTTTCATGAAGCTCCCAACAAACAGTTATTGTGCTAACATCGCTTCCTAGATGTTTCCACTTCACATTAACAGCACTTACAGTTGACCGGGGCAACTCTAGGATGACAGAAATTTGACAGAAAGTCACTGAGCTCTTCAGTAAAGCCAGTCTACTGCCAATGTTTGTCTATGAAGATTGCATGGCTGTGTGCTCGATTTTATACACCTGTCAGCAACGGGTCTGGTTGAAATAGCCAAATTCTCTCATTTGAAGGGGTGTCCACATACTTTTGTATATATAGTGTAATTTAGTGCGTCAAGAAAATTCGAATTAATGATACACCAAATTTAAACGGATAGATTTAGATACAGTAAATGTTCTGAAAACACTATTGAATGAAAACTCCATGTGAAAATGTGTTGGCTAGCAAGTGGGTGGGTTTTCAGTGGTTGAACAAAATGTATTCAGCGCGCAAAAGGGAATCACGCTGCAAAGCCCAATATGTAGCTGCATAAAGTAGCCTACTATAAGTCTGAATACCAACTACTGAGAAGTGGATAGGAAAGGCTGCACAGGAAAGACATACATTTCCTAAATCTGAATTGGCCACAGAAGTAAAAAAAACAAAAAAACAACAACATTATCTTCTATTGTAACTGATTTCATAATGTAGTTTCACGCTTCTTATTGCAGCGTGGGTGGAGACTGAGTTGAGCCATATCAACCGACGTAATGGAAGTTGGTTCCTAAGACAAACCATCAAACATGTATTTCATCGAGTTTGTTTCACCCCCCGTCGCCATACCGCTTTCAGACTGTGAACCTTGCATGACGCGAGTGCGTTGGTTGGAGACTGAAGAGCCGCACACCCTACACGGAAACAGTGAAGCGCGCCCAGAATTCGGTGCCCAATATAGTATATCCTGTGTAGAATAGAATCAAGACATTTCTGGGAGAGCACATTACTTGCCTTTATAAACGAAGTGGACTGTTATAACCATGTAAGTAGGCTAGAATTTATACCGATCAAGTATGTGTATGTTGTAAATAGATGTATCAAAGGTTGGAGTTGTAGCCTAAAGTTGCCCTTCTTTTTCTAAAAACAACATATCATTGATTGATTGAATACTTGGAAGATTAGGCTGCATACCACTAAGGCATAGAAAATAACCTCGATGATGACTGGGCAAATGGCTGGCTCCTATTCAAAAATCTAATCAAATTTTTAAAAGATTTGTCATATAGCCTACTGTACTTTGCTTTTGTAATCCTGCTTTTAATTTTAATATTTTATTAGATAGGGTAGTTTGGGGCAACTAGCCCTCTGGGTAACCCCCCTGTAATTCTCACAGAAACCCACCTTATGTCACCAATCTTTCGTAACACTTTCCCCTGACTGCCACAACTCTTTCTCAACTAAAAATGTCATCGTTCTCATCTACATTTTTTAAGTCACTCCAACAAAACGATTTTAAGGTAAATGTATCTAGTATTTTGTCATTTAGAAAAGGTTATATATATATACAGTATATAAGCTAATGAMGTTAGATCTATACACTCCACATTTTGTTGTGTTAAAGCCTGAATTTAAAATGGATTCAATTGAGATTTTGTGTCACTGATCTACACAAAATACCCCATAATGTGAAAGTGGAATTATGTTTTTAGAAAAGCTGAAATGTATTCAGTCAATAACTATTCAAACATTTTGTTATGGCAAGGCTAAATAAGTTCAGGGGTGTGCTTAACAAGTCACATAATAGGTTGCATGCAGTCACTCGGTATACAATAATAGTGGTTAATTAAGAGTCTATAGACGGTCCTGTGCGTCAATATAATGAACATAATATTAAAAGTCCCCATCAAAATCTATACATTTGCATGGCCTGCGCCTCAATCCACCGCATCTGCCCATGTCACCATTCCACATCTGCGGTGGAAAGTGGCAGAGCTACAGAACTGTTTGTCAGACCAGGAGACATCTCAGAAATTGGTCTTCTYACGAAAACGTCTGTAGCATCCGAACAGTTTGGCCACTCTATGGAAAGATGAGACTCTCGCGAACACGATGGTGTACTCCGTTTTGCTCTATGACCTTTACAAATGTCACGGGACTCATATTTCCAAATGAATGGGAATATGGAGGTAGTTTTGTGCCAACAAAATAAGGGGTTAAATATGTGTCACCCCAAAAATATTTCCTGAGCTTTCAWATATCTCATAGATGTAGGACAGACACTGCAAAACCTTATTCCTCATGATTGATTTTTTTGGACTGTATTTTTTTTGCAGTTTATGAATGTGTTATTCAATCTGTTTTTATGGGCTACAGTAGTAAAGGCCAAATTCAATATTTTATCAAATAATTAGTGAATATTTTTTTATATATCTAAAGGGGTCCTAAAATTCGAAATCAAATAGTTAAATGATCCATGGTATGACCATTTTAAAACAATTCCATATGTTAGCTTAGTAGAACATGATTTTTAGATGACTACCCCATCTCTGTACCCTAMACATACAATTATCTGCTCTGTCGAGCAGTAAATTCAAGCACATATTCAACCACAAAGACCAGGGAGATTTTACAATAGTTCGCAAAGAAGGGCACCTACTGGTAGATGGTTAAAAATAAAAAGCATACATTGAATATCCCTTTGAGCATGGTGGGGGGYGGCAGGTAGCCTAGTGGTTAGAGCATTGGGCCAGTAACCGAAAGGTTGCTAGATCGAATCCCYGAGCTGACAAGGTAAACATCTGTTGTTCTCCCCCTGTTCTTCCTAGGCAGTCATTGTAAATAAGAATTTGTTCTTAACTGACTTGCCTAGTTAAATAAAGGTTAAATAAATTCTTAAAATGGTGCAGTTATTAATGGAACTTTGGATTGTGTATCAATACACCCAGTCMMTACAAAGATACAGGCACCCTTCCTAACTCAGTTGCCGGAGAKGAAGGAAACTGCTCAGAGATTTCACCATGAGGCCAATGGTGATTTAAAACAGTTACAGAGTTTAATGGCTGTGATCGGAGATAACTGAGGATTGATCAACTACATTGTAGTTACTCCACAATACTAACATAAACTACAGACTGAAAAGAAGGAAATCTGTACAGAATAAAAATATTCCAAAACATCCTGTGCAAAAAAGGCAATTTTTTTTTTTAAATAAGGTCTTTTTTTTCCTGAATACAAAGTGTTGTATTTGCGGCAAATCCAACACAACACATCACTGGGTACCACTCTTCACATTTTCAAGCATGGTGGTGGCTGCATCATGTTATGGGCATGCTTGTCATCGGCAAGGACTAGGGAGTTTTTAAGGATAAAAAGAAATGGAATAGAGCTAAGAAATCTATTTTAATCCTACCTTGTAACATAACAACATGTGGAAAAAGTTAAAGGGAGTGAATACTGAAAGCACCGTTTACAYACCATTAGGGAGCCTAAAGATAAATTATACACTTGTTTAGAAAGATATTAATGCAATCAATGGTACATAAATTAGCATTTTCCAAATCATATCTAAATCATCAGTCATGTTTTGATACTTTRGKATGATTTGGACATGAAAATGAAAATAGGAACCTTACATTACAACCTCATCATAGTGAGGATATTAATAGTGAGATGTGCTATGCCATTGTGTTTCAATATTTGATGTATTTCATAAAAATAAGATACCTAGACTTTAGCTTTAAAGAGTTAATTACTTAAACATGTCAAAATAAGTGAATGAAACAGGTTGCCTATTGAATTCATGTTTATGTCTGCCTCTAAATGTTGCCTGCATGAAAGAAAAGCCTAATGTTTGTCACTGCACAGTAACAGTCCTGGGTCTGTGTGTGTGCTCATTGTTGCATGTATGTTTTCCCCCAGCTTCTGGATAAGGACTATAGCTACTGCCCGGCTGGCTTGGGTATTGTACTGACTGACGGCCAGTGCATTTTCACCCATCCCCAAGATGCATATGAATAGCTTATTAAATCAATGGAGTAAGTACTGTARAAACTACAATTTTTTTCTTAGCCCTTCTAATTTCCCTTGCAATGGAAATCCCCTGCAGTCATATCCTATGATTCTCCCATGACAACTATGTATAATATAGGAACGTTTCACAGCTTTACAGAAGTAGCGCTTTGAATTTGTATCCTAAGGCCTATTTTTACTCCTAATCATATGCCTATGAGTCTGATTGATACTTCCCTTTAAGACATAATTAGACATAATACCCTTTAAGCCCTGTTTATACCTGGCGCTAACATGTACCCTTTGTCCTGATCTTGTCCACATTCTGATTGTGCCCACATTTTTAGACAGGTGTAGACGATTAAAAGACACATTGTGATCTGATTGTGATCARATCTTCCTCACCAGCTCCAGAGGTAGTCAGCATGCATTGTGCCTGGATATCAACCAAGTGTAAACAGATCTGGAGGGTCAGACTAKTTAAATCATCATTATACCGGCCTCTAAAATCATTGACAGGTAGCACCATTGACTCATGGSATCAGTAATTGTCTCAAAATGAATATATTCATATTATTTCAAAATAATATATTTCAAATAATTTGCAGGGAGGCACTAGTTGATCTGGTCACAATGTGGACACAGTGGACGGAAGAGACACATTTTAATGCAATGTGTAGACCCGACAAACCGTGATCAAATAGTGATTGGATCATATTGCTCAGATCACGAAACTCAMATGTTAGCACAGGGTRTAAACGAAGCTTTAGACATAATTGTTTTTTATCCTAAATTATCAGTTAAATCAAATATTTTGCCTGCTTCCCAGCGTTTATGATTATAGCGTATGTGCACGAAGCTTCAGTTTCTCACCCTGTATCCTTGCTTAGACATTGAGTCTCTCATATTGTGTGACTAAATGTGTGTCTCAAATGGAACCCTATTCCCTAGTGCACTACTTTTAACCAGAGCCCATAAGGAGTAGGGTGCATTGTCCTAATATAGAAACTCCTTTCCTCAGCATATCCTAACCTTTTTCAGAGGTGTTGAGTCAGGAACGTGTCCTGTTACCTTGTTACTTGTATACATCTATCCGCCTGGAGACCAGAGACTCATTCTCTAAACAGACTCCGGGGGCCTCATTTATAAAAACGGACTTACGATCAATTTTTAACTCATGTACGACTTACGCCAAAAAAACACGTATACGTAGCTATTTATAAAACCTTACTTTGACGTGGAAATTATCTTACGACTAAGTTCAAGTATAAATCTAAGAACATTTTTATAAATGAGGCCTCAGTTGAATAAATGTGACGAGAGTGATGTACTTGCATGTTAGACACTCGAGCATCTAAAATAGCCTTTGGGGCCATACCAGAGTAGGAGTGAGTAGGAGTGCTGATTTAGGATCAGGTCCCCTTGTCCAGTCATTATACCGGTAATTACAAATGCTAACTTGATCTTTGATCAGAGCACTCTTACCCTGAGACACTTTATGAATACGTGCCCTGAAGACTTGCTGGAAATTGTCGTTTTCTTTTAATTAAAAGTGGTTGCTTGTGGTTGTTAAGTGGATGTTTACAGAACATTTGGCATTTTAGTAATCTAGCAGACGCTCTTATCCAGAGTGACTTACTTAATTCGTAATTGCATACATTTTTCCKACTTTTTCACAGAAGCCATGGAGAATGTGCAGGGCCTTTTTATGTTTCTGTTTGCCATCTGACCAGCATAGAAACAAATGGTCTGGTTCCCGTGAAGCCTGTCTGTGGTGGGGGTCAGTACTTTGGAGCAGAGGGGAGGGGATGGCAAGGGGAGGGGAGGGAGAGAGAAATGGAGAGGCGGGGGAGTCAGGAGAGGGGACTCAGAGGAGGGAGGGGCTGGCATAAATCCCTCTCCTCTCTCTGGGTTTGTTGTTGTTTATGATGATGTAATCAGAGGGGTTGAAGCTTTTTAGTCTGTCCTCCTCTGAACCAGGATTCCCATATTACTGGGAAAGTAGGCAGACTGAATTACAACGTGTAGGTTCTGCCCTTTTAACTTCTTAGCGTTAAGCTCACACACAGATGTCACAGTGTATGTTACATAGTAAAGGGTGCATGGGGATAACCTCAGGTTTCTGTACGTCTGTTGTCATCCCAAATGGCAACRCTACTTGTGCACTATACTGGGATTTGGGGGGCCATTTGGGACTGGCAATATGTTTTTAACTTATGTATGGCGAATTTTTTATTAAATATCAGGTGGTGTATTTAAACACCCAAAACAATTTCTATGATGTTTTTTAATTTATTCCCACTGACACGCCACTCTTCCCTCACCTGAGAGATGACTTGCAAATGCTGTCCCTTCCTATAAGCRTCTCCTGTCCAAGACTGTCCAAGAAACAGGCTGTTCTTTACCCTCCCAAACGTTCCTAATACTTCCTACCTCACTAAATGTCAATTCCTAAACAAACCCTAGATCCAGATGGTTGTTTGACCACTGCACGGTAGGAGACAGGACAAATCTGCGTCTGAAATGGCACTCTATTCCCAATATAGTGCACTACTTTTGACCAGAGCCCTATGAATGACCTGGTCAAAAGTAGTGCACTATATAGGGAATAGAGTGCCGTTTAGGACACACCCAAGTTGGAGAGGGACAGAGCTACATTGTGTCCTGCTGACATTTTGTGTGACCTCCCATACTGTACATCATCCTACTCCCTCCCGTCCCACAATGCTGTGTTGTTCTCAAAAGTCATTATGCTACCGGAAAGTATTTAGTGCACAATTGATCCATGATGAGCAAAGCCAGCGTTTCCACAACTGTCAACAACTACAGTGTGTTGTGGGCCTGCACAGTCTGCATCAGTATCCTTTGTAAACAAGGCTTCATTATCAAAGTAAGGGTGCCTTTTATACGGTTTCTTCTCTGCCTATACTGTATATTTAATTCAATTGTAATATGTATTTTTATCCTATAGCATCTAAGCAAAGTTGCACTGAGAGTACAAAACATTAAGAACACCTGCTCTTTCCATGACATAGAMTGACCGGGAGAATCCAGGTGAAAGCTATGGTCCCTTATTGATGTCACTTGTTAAATCCACTTCAATCAGTGTAGATGAAGGKGGGAGACAGGTTAAAGAAGGATTTTTAAGCCTTGGGACACTTGAGACATGGATTGTGTATGTGTGCCATTCAGAGGGTGAATATGCAAGACAAAAGATGTAAGTGCCTCTGAACGGGGTATGGTAGTAGGTGCCAGGCGCACCGGTTTGTGTCAAGAACTGCAATGCTGCTGGGTTTTTCACGCTCAACAGTTTCCCATGTATATCAAGAATGTTCCACCACCCAAAGGACATCCAGCCAACTTGACAACTGTGGGAAGCATTGGAGTCAACATGGGCCAGTATCCACGTGGAACACTTTCGACACCTTGTAGAGTCCATGCCCGAAAAATTTAAGCTGTTCTGAGGAAAAAAGGGCGGATGCAACGCAATATTAGGAAGGTGTTCTTAATGTTTTGTACATGCGCTTATATAGTTTTGACTGGACTGGATAGTTCATTGGGAGTAGCCTAATACATGGAATATATAGGTTGGAGTTAGGCTGTTTGTGCCAGGTAGATATTCTACTGCAGCTTCTTAATAATTAAACTCTGGGTACCTGCTACCATGCCTCCCATTGAGGCGGTGAACCAGTGCAGAGTCTGTGACAGCCTGAGAAAGGCCTAAATGGATAGAGTTACAGACTAACAATGGAGGTGAAGAGACGCTTGAGGCAGAGCTAAGAATGCCCTCCAAATAATTCAATGGATTCAAAMGGAAGCATGGCCCTTTTCTGATGCTCTCGCTACATGGTCATTAATGGCAAATGCTTGTACTGCACGGCATTACGGTCTAGATACTTCTTCATATAGAACCCTGTTTTACTGTATCTTCCAGGGGTACTGTATCTTCACATATTTATGGACACTGTCTGACATGACTGATATGCTCTATTCTTGCAACAGATTCTGTGCTAAATTCACCATCATTTGTTGAATTTAACAAGGTCTTGCCTCATGGAATGATGGTAGAAGACAGACTCTCTTTGTCTTAGTGTTATGAAACTCTGCGTTTATTGATTAGGAGCTCCCAATTCGTGAGCAAAACACGTACAGTAAGCAATCGATCCAGAAAGTATTGGTCCWTGCTTTGATTCAAGAAAGTAACGCCTCCATCTTTTTGACCTGTCAGGATGTGGTTTGATTGGTTAAATGAAACACCTCATCCCAGTACATTATTGAATACTTATGGACTCATTTGATGACTTGGGTGCACTATAGGGCAGCCTATCTGATTCAGGCAGCCACTTACTCCTTGTTTGCGTCCCAAATKACACCCTTTTCCCTATAACGTGCACTACTTTTGACCAGACCCCTATGGACYCTAGTCAAAAAGTAGTRCACTACATAGTGAATAGGATGCCATTTGAGACGGAACCCTTTGAGACGGAACCCGGTTCTGCATCACAACTTTTTATTTGATTATTTCTTTTCATAATCCTAGTACATTTGATTAGGCACTGGGAATTAGTTTGAGTTTCAGGGGATTATAGCTAAGTAAGCACCGTGTACAGTGTACATACATTGTTCCACACCCAATTAAAATTGTATTTTTTTGTTTACAGAGGAAGTGGATGTCAATGGATGGTCAATAGGCCTACGTCAGTTTGTGAAAACTGATGATGTTAAAAGGGGCTATCTAAAATAAATGTGATTGACTGGTAGTTCAGATTTCCAGGCAAATYTCTGGTCTTTGCTTTAGGCTGCTGGTACTGAGATCTAGTCCAATAGCGGGTTAATGTGAGATACTAGAGGTCCCACCCACATGACCACACAGTGATATAACAAGAAAATATGATGGGATTTTTCTGAGGAAATACATTGTGTAAGATGCAGAGGAGCTGCAACACTGATGTAATTACCTACCTTATTCCTGGGAAAAAAATCTCAATGAAAGTATACATTTCTCAGTTCTCTTCTTTCTTTTTTTTTTTTTTTTTCTTTCTTTCTTTTTTTCTCTCTCGCTCTGTTTTTCTCTAGAAAGCATTTCAGATGTTCATTCATGTTGAGCTATGCCTTGAGTTGGACTCTCAAGCCATTAGCTACAGGCTCAACAGGAACCCAAACGTATAGACAGTCTCAGACAGACCGCCATACTGTATATGGCACCTACATACATTTTAAACGTAAAATGACAGTGGCTTTGGCATATTCCACCTATGTGGGGTGACTTATAGTTGATACTGAGCACAGTCAGCACCACAGATATGTGTGCWCTGGCTGGGGGCTGTATGTTTCAGACCTATTGATCAGCTGTAGAGCCACACAACATGATCCTTCCATGCTGTTCCTGTGTTGATCACAGAACTGCAGACGTATACAGGAAGCATCAGGGCTCCTGTGGCAGAGTCACTTTCTTTGTGTGTGAAAGGTTGCAGCTCGAATGTGTCAGGGATCGTATCAGAAACTCTGTAGTGAATCTTATGTCTGTGTGAAGGCTGTGTAATCCCTTCAGACATCACCTGTTGACGTGATTTAATCTCAGTCCGGAAATGGCTTTGCTGAAGTATTTCGTTCAGATGCCTCTGACTATATTTCTCTTTCTATGGCCACATGTATCACACAGCGTATTCACTAGAAACACTGTCCCGGTCTCTCTGCCCTGAACTGAGAAAGCAGTCAGATCTGTGGAACTTCCTCAGAAAGAGAGTCGTTCCCCTTGAGGAACAGCCTCGCCCTGGTGTGGACTGATCTCACTGTTAAAGTCTCATAACTCACATTCCTTATCTGTAGGTGGGACGTCAGTAGGGCGGTCCCACTGGTGGTGTTTCTCATRAAGGTCGCTGTGGTCGGGCACTTAGTCAAAGGTCAAACTCGTTTCGTGTGATAACAGGCCTTTCCACAGGAGATCACTTTACGAAGGCCCTGATCTAAAGAAGTATATAGCGAATAGGGAGCTATTTAGGGCACCCACTAACAAGTGTCTTCCTTTTTTGCAACTCTTGGCTCAGTAACAAAGCACTTTGTAAGATAAAGCTAAAATAGACCAACCAACAAAAACACATTTGTAAACACAAATTGAATCCAAACATTATGAAATTTAATTTAGAGACAGAGATTTGTTGTTTGCACACCRAGATTCACTCTCAATTAACGTGAAGTGCAAGCAAACTGATGCTAAGTGTCACGGATCCCTCTGGAATTGTGTCATTACGCACACCTGGTCCCCATTCCCACTGATTGTAATTGTATAAATTAGGCTGTCGATTTTTGTTCTAATGTCTGTTGGTCGTGTGAGTACCTGTGCTCTGTTGTTTTGGCTTTCGTGCCGCTTGTATTGTGCAGATGATTACGGGTCTCGTCCCGTGTGGTATCATTGTGCACTTGTGTATTTCTTCGAGGTACTCCTCGCTTTTTTTGGTTTGGGTTTCAACCCTGTGTTTTGTATACGTGTTTGTTTGGTCTTCGTCCCTGTGCCTTTACACGGCACGCTGTAATTTGGGTCAATAAAAAACCCTATTCCCGCGCCTGTCTCCCGACCCTTTTAGACCGACGTGACACTAAGGAGGCCTGTCACAATGACCTGGTTAATCTACCAACATGTATTCATGCAAAACAGTGTTCTAAATGGCATCCTATCCCCTTACATAGTGCACTACATTAGGGCTCCGGTCAAAAGTAATGCACGATATAGGGACTAGGGTGCCGTACGGGATGTGGATGAGAGTCTGGATGCATCCATCTGTGTCTGTGAAAGTAACTGTGATTGAGGGTGTCTTTATGATTTACCATGGGTTGTCAGTGAGAGACATAAGGCTGCACTGTGAGCGTTTTCTCTGGCAGCCAGTTGGGTTAGGGTGGTGCAGTTGAGCTGAAAAGTGTGTGTGGGCTAGCTTTGATTCCCACTTGTGTCAGCATGTCAGTCTGTGCTGTTCACTGGTGTCATTGTCAGGACCGGGTTTGTTTTTCTGGAAAACAAACTCCCACTGCCCTTCACTATGTTCCCCCCAATACCGAAAGTTAAGAACCTTGTAAGATGTAGTGACGTGCTTAGAGGCTTGTGATTGTCCAGTGGGTGAACATTGTACTTGTAAAATAAACTCTGTTTGATTCAATAGAGAAAATACTGTCTGCTTCCAACTCMCASTCTCAAACGCATCGGTCCCCTGAATGCAGCTCACTCTCCAGATCCCAATCACCTGTTCACACACCTGTATGTCATTTACACACACTATTTAGTTCAGTTCTTWGCAACCCATCGTTGTGATGTTTTGTTACACGTTCTATTCGGAGCTCTGTTTTTATTTCCGCATTAGTCCTCCCGTGTATCGTAGTTTTTGGCCATCCTCACTAACGACACCTTGCCTATTCCCTGCCTGTACTTTTGCCTATCAGATTTCCTGTCGTCAACACCTTGCCTGATCTCCCGGGCTACGTTATTAGCCTTTTTCCCTGCCTGTACTGTTCCCTTTTTGGCATCCCTGTGTATGACCTTCTGCCTGTCCCTGGACCAGCTACCTGCCTCTTCCTGTGGTCCTTTGCTAATAAACACCTGCTGTGCCCTGCGCTTGAAACCAGCACTCTGTCTCTCCATCGTATTCATTACAGTTGTAAGGGGTGGACAGTTATGTATGTTGTAAACCACATGTCTGTGCCACACAGCATAGGTGCCTATCCTACTGCTATAAAAACAATGACGGTGTGGTTTGGTTTGCTGCACAAGCTTCCTGTTAGAGGTTCTCTTCTCAGTGACAGTTTCCTGTGACAGGCGATTCCAATAATTTGTGTTTGTCTGATAAGGGCTTGGTGAAAGACTGCCTCAAAACCTTCAAGATCGAATCACACACTGACATTTATCAATAATGCAATCGAGGAACATAATCTTATGAGTAAAAAACTGGTTACAAATGAATAAAAGATACAGATAAATCAAAAGAACACATTTTATTTTCCAAATGTCTCCCTCTCATCCTGTGTGTGGGCTACATGTCCCACTCATATCATCTCATTAAAATAAATAGAACCCCTCTCCATCTTTCTTGTTATGATAAGCCAAGATGGAAAACAAGTCACTTGACTAGAGTAGGCTACACTGGATAGTCTCTCACCTGCACTGACCAGGCCTGCTACTCTCTATTTTAAGGAACCATTATTGTCTCTTTGTTTCACTCCATAAAGGGGAGGCATGAAGGGGAGGCATGAAGGGTAGGCACTTTCCCTCCCATCTAGTTAACGAGTGTGTGATTGAATTGTGTTCTAATCTGCTCTGTCTTTCATCCACTGTACTTTATTTCTTCATGGGGTTATTAGGGGTTTTGCAGACTCTTTGTTGAAGGACAGCCCTTTTTTCAATGTAATCTGTCACAGAGGTGAGGGGTGTGGCTAACATTTGTGTGTGTGTGTGTGTGTGCGTGTATGTGTTTGTGTGTGCATGCGTGTGTGTGTGTGTATGTGTTTGTGTGTGCATGCGTGTGTGTGTGTGTGTGTGTGTGTATGCATGCTTGCATCTTCATATTCGTGTGTGTTTGTGTACCATAGCAGACATCACTCCCCACTCCAGGATGTGTGACTGTGACGTGGACGTGTCCTCGGAGCCCACCAGCCCCACGCTCTACGGCGAGTCCTCTGACAAATACTACCATGTGGACCGCTGGCAGAAGCTCCGCACYGCCGTCCGCAAGCTGGAGTTCTGGGAGAACTTCACAGCCGAGCTCATCGGGAGCGGCTTCTTTTCCAAAGTCTACAAGGTACCTGGTCCCTCCCTAGCCATCTGTACTGAACGTAGTATGCATCCCAAATAGCACGCTATTACCTATATAGTGCACTACTTTAGAACAGAGCCCTATGGGTGTCATTTGCGATGCATTAGGACAAAGCATCCTATGGGTTGGATCTAATTGGGACATACAGTAGTTGCCATTCCACGATTAGCTTACACTCCATCATGGATGCCTGAGCAATGGTACCCCACTGTGTTTCAGCTAACATAACTTCCCCAATCTGTACTCTGTACAGAAGCAGAGCCAATGGAGGAGTAACATGGCATGCATTTAGATTTTGAAGTGGAATGGGCCTGGGGAGAAAGACAGATGGGATGATTACAGAATTCATCTATTAGTCTACTAGAGTTGAACACTGGATGTTCTGAGTAGAGAGAACACTGCTGGAGATAATACTGGCCATTAATCTGTTTTATGTTATGTGATGATTTAATCACATTAAAATATGAATAGAATTGAGCAGTGCCAGTGAGATGGTGAGGTAATACATCAGAGGTCACTGTAAAACCATGTGGGCTGTTCAGAATTAAAATGARGGCCGTGTCAATTAATGGAGGTCTTAATGAATTTACCTGCAAAAACAGCTCCTTTCAGACACCAAACTGGGTTTTTTTGTACACTGTTACATGACTAGGTCTTGAGCAGGTCTTTTAGTGGTTAAAGGCCAAGGGCAGTCAAAAAAATGGATTTCCTGTGTTTTATACATATTTCCACACTGTAAGGTTGGAATAGTACTGTGAGATTGTGGAAATTATGATAATGCTCTTTCAGTATAAGAGCTATTTGAAAAGATCGCCTGAAATTTCAGCCTGCTTTGGTGGGTTGGAGTTCTGGCCTTCCATGATGACATCACCATGCGGTAAATTAGTTAATAATAGACCAATAAGAAAAAGAGTTCCAAACCTCTCTGCCAATAACAGCAAATGTTCTGTTTTTCCTTCCCCACTCAGACCACTCCCTGACAGTTCTGCCAAAATCATTGCTTGTGAAATTGCTCTTGGCTGAGATRCTATTTTTGTTTATTTTAATTGATAACAATCACAGTAAGGTCCTTAATTGAAAAATATATGTTATTTATCTTTGTGTAGCGTAAGATCAATCAATCAATCAATGTGCATGCAAAAACACACATATTGAAACAAACAATTCTAAAAATCAACCTACAATAGAGCATGCTGGGAAATATGATAATGATTGGCATGGTTTTTGATAGTCACGTAGGCCCATTCTACCCCTATGAAGTGGTTACATAAGGTGTGAAGGCATAGTGTTTGTCCAAGCAATCTTATTAGCCTTTTTTGTTTATTTTAATTGATAACAATCAGAGTAAGGTCCTTAATTGTTGCCCAGAATGATTTGATATTGAGATAGAAACGTCTGCATTGGACCTTTAAACTGTAAACCCTTGTCTGTTTCTCTAAGGTGATTCACAGTACGACCCGTAAGGTGATGGTGGTGAAGATATATAAGAACGACGTGGACCAGGATAGCATTGTGCGTGAGATCAGCCTACTGCAGAAACTCTCCCATCCCAACATAGTCAGGTATTAGTCAGTTACTCACGATGATCACTTATACATTTTGGTACATGTCCTTATTGATAACAATTGGAATGCAGGGTATGCTTTGTCTACTATGTGGTGCAGTCAATGGCACAGGAATATAATAGTTCAATTAGTTCAGTTACCCCACTGAAGTGGTTAGATAAGCTGTGAAGGCATAGTATCAGGTGGATATTATTAAGTGCACCATAGAATCATGGCGTACTGTTCCTGCATTCGAGTCCAAAATATAGGGTATTATACTGTATTATCTTTATACTGTATTTACATATTTATATACACAAGCATTTCGCTACACCCGCAATAACATCTGCTAAACATGTGTATGTGACAAATTAAATGACATTTGATTTGATTTATATTATGCTGTACACTCTCAGAAATGTGTTCTTAAAGGGGCACAAATGCTTGTCACTGTAGTACCTTAAGTTATAGGTACGTAATTGTACCTTTGCAGTTTGTACCTTAAGTGCCAATAGTGTACCTTAGGTAGTACAGGCAAGGTAGTACAGGCACAAAAGCGTACCTTTGGAAAAAGTACAAATCTGCTTGTTTAGGGTACCACCACAGTGACAAAGCCATTTGTTCCTTTTAAATGGCAAAAMTTGGGTGTTGTTTTAACACTGTAGGGTGTATTTACCTCTAAAAAGTTTTTGAGGGTATTGTTTTAACACTGTAGGGTGTGAAGGCTTTTTCCCAGTGTGCCTTTCAAGTAAATTTTTTTGTTTACCCTAACAGTGGTCTGAAACTTTTGGTTTGCCGGACACATCGGGCAAGTCACATTATGTTGTCTTGTAAAGTGATATGTTATTCCTATTGGAATACAGGCAGAGTTAGGATATCCCAAAATGTAAAGTTTTAATCACCAACAACATGTATTTAGAATGACTGCCAAGGTAGGAAAAATTGATAAATGAGACTACCTAAAACCATCTAAAAAGGGAACAACCATCTCTGTAACAGGCCCAACTACCAACAGATTGGATTAGAAAAAATAAATGTTATTTATCTTTGTGTAGCGTAATATCAATAAATCAATCAATCAATCAATGTGCATGCAAAAACACACATATTGAAACAAACAATTCTAAAAATCAACCTACAATAGAGCATGCTGGGAAATATGATAATGATTGGCATGGTTTTTGATAGTCACGTAGGCCCATTCTACCCCTATGAAGTGGTTACATAAGGTGTGAAGGCATAGTGTTTGTCCAAGCARTCTTATTAGCCTTTTTGCAAGGTCACAGTATCAGCAGGTATCAAACAGCACAGTTTATCTGCTGATGTCAGAGCATAGAGAGCCGTGATAAAAGCGTATCTGAGTCCAGTACAATATGTACCTGGCACAGACAGGCCATCCATCCCTCTGTGAGTGGGCACTACTCAAACAAGGATGTGAAAGCATTGTCTTCCTCAGACACGGTGGTTGAATCCCAAATGGACCCTATTACCCACAAAGTGCACTTTTTTTTTTACCAGGGCCCATATGGTGCCATTTGGGACAAATTCACTGTGTTTGAGGAAGGCAATGTTCTCAGGCTCCGACGTCAGAGCAATATAATAAAATGGAGACTGACTTGTTCATGTAATTAGTAATAACCTTTCAGTGAAGGATGGTGTTTTTAGGTTGTTAATCTCGGCAGCCCAGGCAAGTTTCTCGACATTTTGTCTGTCCACAAGAGATGCTGCCTTGAAGGTCAGCATCCCGGAGTCGCCTCTTCACTGTTGACGTTGAGACTGGTGTTTTGCTGGTACTATTTAATGAAGCTGTCAGTTGAGGACTTGTGAGGYGTCTGTTTCTCAAACTAGACACTCTAATGTACTTGTCTTCTTGCTCAGTTGTGCACCGCCCCGGTGTGTGGGAGGCCCCTCCCACTCATCTTTCTATTTTGGTTAGAGCCAGTTTGCACTGTTCTGTGAAGGGGGTAGTACACAGCGTTGTACGAGATCTTCAGTTTCTTGGCAATTTCTCGCATGAAATAGCCTTCACTTCTCAGAACTAGAATAGACTGACAAGTTTCAGAAGAAAGTTATTTGTTTCTGGCCATTTTGAGCCTGTAATCGAACCCACAAATGCTGATGCTCCATATACTCAACTAGTCTAAAGAATGCCAGTTTTATTGCTTCTTTAATCAGGACAACAGTTTTCAGCTGTGCTAACATAATTGCAAAAGGGTTTTCTAATGATCAATCAGCCTTTTAAAATGATAAACTAGGATTAGCTAATACACCATGCCATTGGAACACAGGAGTGATGGTTGCTGATAATGGGCCTCTGTATGCCTATTTAGATATTCCATAAAAAATCTGCCATTTCCAGCTACAATAGTCATTTACAAMATTAACAATGGCTACACTGTATGTCTGATCAATTTGATGTTATTTCAATGGACAATTTTTTTAGCTTTTCTTTCAAAAACAAGGACATTTGTAAGTGACCCTAAACTTTTGAACGTTAGTGTATATTCTGAATTTCATTATGTTTCCCCATCATAACTCTGTTGTCGTCATTCGTTCTAGGTACCTGGGGATCTGTGTGAAAGAAGATAAACTCTACCCTATTTTAGAGGTGATTGTTACTTTCTCCACCTTGGATTCATGACATGTTCACTCTAGTGAGATAAGTGAGGAGACACACTAATGTCTATTTCTGAGTCATGTACTGTACATATGCACACAATTAGGAAAACAACCTCTTATTCAATGTCAACAAAACAAAGGAGATGATCGTGGACATCCACATCGAAGGGACAGCCGTGGAGAAGGTGGAAAGTTTTAAGTTCCTCGGCGTACACATCACAAACAAACTGAAATGGTCCACTCACACAGACAGTGTGGTGAAGAAGGCGCAACAGAAGTTTGTCTTGTCAGCCAAAACCCTGACAAACTTTTACAGATGCACAATCGAGAGCATCCTGTCGGGCTGTATCACAGCCTGGTATCACAACTACACTGCCCTCGACCGCAAGGCTCTCCAGAGGGTGGTGCGGTCTGCACAACGCTTCTCCGRGGGCAAACTGCCTGCMCTCCATGACACCTACAGCACCCGAAGTCACAGGAAGGCCAAAAAGATAATCAAGGACAACAACCTCCCGAGCCACTGCCTGTTCACCCTGCTATCATCCAGAAGGCGAGGTCAGTACAGGTGCATCAAAGCTGGGACCGAGAGAATGAAAAACAGCTTCTATCTCAAGGCCATCAGACTGCTAAACAGCAATCACTAATTCAGAGAGGCTGCTCCTTACATTGAGACCCAATCACTGGCCACTTTAATAAATTGATCACTAGTCACTTTATACAATGCACTCTAAATAATGCCACTTTAATAATGTTTACATATCTTACATTACTCATATCACATGTATATACTGTATTTTATACCATCTATTGCACCTTGCCTATACCGCTCAGCCATCGCTCATCCATATACATATTCTCATTCACCCCTTTAGATTTGTGTGTATTAGGTAGTTGTTGGGGAATTGTTAGATTACTTAGATATTACTGCACCGTCGGAACTAGAAGCACAAGCATTTCGCTACACTCGCATTAACATCTGCTAACCATGTGTATGTGACAAATAAAATTTGATTTGATATGCAAAAGTATATGGACACCCCTTGAAATGGGCACACGGCCATGCAATCTCCATAGACAAACATTGGCAGTAGAATGGACTTACTKAAGAGCTCAGTGACTTTCAATGTGGCACTGTCATAGGATGACACCTTTCCAAAAAGTTAGTTTGTCAAATCTCTGCCCTGCTAGAGCTGCCCTGGTCAACTATAAGTGCTGTTATTGTGAAGTGGAAACATATAGGAGCAACAACGGTTCAGCCTCGAAGTGGTAGGCCACACAAGCTCACAGAACGGGACCGCCGAGTGCTGAAGCACGTAGCGCGTTAAAATCGTYTGTCCTCGGCGGATGCAACACTGAATACCGAGTTCCAAACTGCCTCTGGAAGCAACATCAGCACAAGAACTGTTAGTCGGGAGCTTCATGAAATGGGTTTCCATGGCCGACCAGCCGCACACAAGCCGAAGATCACCATGTGCAATGCCAAGCGTCGGCTGGAGTGGCGTAAAGCTCACCACCATTGGACTCTGGAGCAGTGGAAACGTGTTCTCTGGAGTGAATAAGCACTCTTCACCATCTGGCAGTCTGACAGACGAATTTGGGTTTGGCGGATGCCAGGAGAACACTACCTGCCCGAATACATAGTGCCAACTGTAAAGTTTGGTGGAGGAGGAATAATGGTCTGGGGCTGTTTTTCATGGTTCGGGCTAGCATACTATGACATTCTAGATGATTCTGTGCTTCCATCTTTGTGGCAACAGTTTAGGGAAGGCCCATTCTTGTTTCAGCATGACAATGCCTGTGCACAAGGCAAGGTCCATACAGAAATGGTTTGTCGAGATCGTTGTGGAAGACCTTGACTGGCCTACACAGAGCCCTGACCTTAACCCCATCAAAACCTTTGGGATGAATTGGAACGCCAACTGCAAGCCAGGCCTAATCGCCAAACATCAGTGCATGACCTCACTAATGCTCTTGTGGCTGAATGGAAACAAGTCCCCGCACCAATGTTCCAACATCTAGTGGAAAGCCTTCCCAGAAGAGTGGAGGCTGTTGTAGCAGCAAATGGAGGACCAACTCCATACTAATGCCCATGATTTTGGAATGAGATGTTCGACGCGCAGGTGTCCACATACTTTTGGTCATGTTGTGTATATAAGGTTGGGTTGTGTGTCTGTGTGAGTGAGCCCCTTCATCTGGGAAAATATGGCCTGCAGCAGCCAAAACATGTTGGTTTTTCACTTCAGTTTGCTACTCAATTCATGCACGTTGGTTGGAGAGTAAGGTAGTGGCAGTGTTCCGTTTCCTTTGAACTTAAACCTAATTTCCAGGTCTGTTTCAGTAAGTGAGGATGATTGGTCTCTTGGTCTGTTCTCAGTTTGTTAATGGGGGCTGATGGGTTGTTTATCTGTTGCAGTATGTGAGTGGGGGCTGTCTGGAAGAGCTGTTAGCCAGGAAGGATGTGTCTCTGTGCTGGAGGGAGAAGGTGGACCTGGCCTGTGACATCACCAGGGGAATGATCTACCTGCACTACAAGAACATCTATCACAGGGACCTCAACTCCAAGGTACAGTAGACCAGGGACCTCAACTCCAAGGTACAGTAGACCAGGGACCTCAACTCCAAGGTACAGTAGACCAGGGACTCAATCTCCAAGTACAGTAGACCAGGGACCTCAACTCCAGTACAGTAGGCCAGGGACCTCAACTCCAAGGTACAGTAGACAGGACCTCAACTCCAAGGTACAGTAGACTAGGGACCTCACCTCCAGGTACAGTAGACGCGGGATCTTCATCTCAAGTACAGTAGACCGGGACTCAACTACAGGGTACAGTAGACCAGGGACCTCAACTCCAAGGTACAGTAGACCGGGGTCCCCAACTCCAAGGTACAGTAGACCAGGGACGTCACTGAAAAAAGGAAAACTGCACGCACATCTAATTGTAGATTATTGTCGTATTTGTGGTGAATAGACCAAAAGGTAACCATTTATGAACAGGAACAGTAGGAAGGTCCACACTCAGGAAAAACAGTAGGAGGTGACATCTCACACACTGGCTGTCACTGAATTGGCATCCTATTCCCTATATAGTGCACTCTTTGACATCAGGAAAACCCCTAGTCTTACGTCAAACGTTTGCAACATCAGTGCTGTGGCAATATGTAGTGATCCCACTGGCTGGTCTCCATTGTAAAAGAGGTCTCCTGATCTCCTGAATAAATAAAGGTTAAATAAATAGTTTTTTTTGCTGTTGTGGACAATSCAGGATAAGGTTGAATTGAGGCTCATTCAGTAGTCAGACTGAAGCTGAGGATAACTCTGTCCCATGTGGAAAAGACAGCAGCGTAGAAAAATCTTTTGACTCTCTCTCCCGGTTGCCAGGTTCCACAGAAGTGCAGGTCAGTTATGTTATGCAGAGGAGCCGAGCAACAAGCACAGTCCATTGTCATGCTAATGTCCTCCCACTCTGAGCAGTGTTATTGTACACACACACACACACACAGGGTTGGGGAGTAATTGATTACATGTAATCGGTTACATGTAATTTGATTACTAAAAACCTGTAACTGTAATCAGTTACGTTACCAGCACACACAAAAATAGCCAATTACAGATACTTTTGAAAAACTAAATGATTACTTAATGGATTACTTTTAAAWTCAGAAAGGATGTTTGCGAGAGAAACAAATATATTATGACACCTTTCTGTTTTCTCAACAGGTAATTAGTAACCATAACAGATTACATTTAGAAAGTAACCTAACCAACTCTGCACACACACACACACACACACATCCAGCCAGCCAGTCTCGCTTAATCTGGGAAAGTAGGATCAGTGAGCAGTGAATCAATAGTAGAGGCCCATCACCCATCCTCTCTCTCTCTCCCCCTGTACAAGTCTTCACAGCGAACCCTCTCTTTCTCCCTCGCTGCTCTAACACTGGGAACACTGATGGTGACACTGGCGTGTTCCATATTGACGTTTAGCACGTCACCCAGAAAGACAATCCATTTGGCTCTGGTCTCAATGGTGGCATTTTACCGGAAACAAATTGGTGTTTCTGCAACATAATACTGTTGTTTTTTACCCCCTAGACACCCCCCACCGGTATCGTTAGAGCTGGCACTAGGATGCAAACATCTATCTTATGACCAACAAACAATTGCTTTCTTCACAATTACAGAGTCTTTCGAAAGAGCACTGTAAGGATGTATGACAGAAGCCTATAGACAAGACGAGGCATCTTCTCATGTGCAATCTCTTTCAAATCGTGAAAGAAGACACTTCCCTGCCTATAAATAACAAAGGATCCAAGCCAGACATGCAAGGTCATTCACTATGTCCAATAAGACATGTGCAGGGGATTTTCTGAAGAGGTAATGTTAGGTTAAACCAATCACTGCTTCAGTTAGAGACATGAGGTTTGGCTGCACAGCACAGGGCTTCTGACATCTCTCCTGTAGAAGCAGTCATTACAGTGTAAAATGACCAGGGTAAGGAAAGGCATGGTGGATGGAATTGCAAACATAGATCATTTTAGTGAGCGTTACAAGTGAGCTTTACATCAGTAACTGGAATCCAGAGTTAGCTCTGAAGGTCAAATGGCACCCKATCCACTATAGTGCACTACTGGGATCATAGGGCTCTGGTCAAAAGGAATGCACTGTATATGGAATAGGGGCACCATTTGGAACACAGCCTTGGTTGCAGTTCATGCCAATTCCTCAGAGTTCCAGTGGCACAGACTTTTATTATTTTCCCTCAAACTCTCCATTCTAGATCTGTTCCTTTCTCTGGCTCGGGGGTGAGGGCCCATGCTAAATTTAGCGGTCAGGTCTGGTGCTTGGAGCGATCTCCAGATAATAACAGGCTACTGAATGGAAACGCTGGAGCGGGAGAGAGGGCCTGTGGCTCCCTCTATAATGGGATCCAGATGCTTAGGAGACGTCAGCCAACAGGGCCCTCCCCTCACTCCCTCCCTCCGCCTGCTTTCCCTCATCAGCAGTTCCTGCTCTGCTCCACACCCCTGTCTGCCTGCCTGCCTTTCTGCTTGTCTATCTCTGCTCCATACCACCGTCTGCCTGTATGTCTGCTTGCCTGTCTACCTGCCTTCTCTACCTGACTTGACTCTCTCTCCGCCTGCCTGTCTGTCTGCCTTTCTACACCCTAACCGCTCTGCCTGCCTGACTGTCTCTCGGCCTGTCTCCCTGTCTATATTTCTGTCTGTCTGCTTGCCTGCCCTGCCTGACTGACWGTCTCTCTGCCTGCCTGTCTGTCTGTCTGTCAGTCTGCCTCTTTACCTGCTCGGCTTATGTAACCACTCCACTATTGAATCTTGGGTCCTCTATAGTAGCTTACCTACTGTTACTGAGCCCAGGCCCCAGTCATCTCCCAAGCACTCTCTCCACACTTACAATAAATAGTTCTGTTATGGTAATCACCACTGTTACGAATCCCTTTGGCCCGACAGTCTAGGGGGGATGGTAACGAGACCCGTAACATAACTCATGCAAATTATAGTAGTGAAAAAGTAAGAGTGAGAACGAAATAACCACAGACAACTAAATTACCGTCAAACACTCATGGTTTATTTGAAAACACACGGTAATGGGGGGAGCAGGAAAATGGGCTGAGCTGGACCCAAGGAAAGAAATAATAAGCATCCAAAAACACCCCTAAGCTAGACTAGCCTATTTCACCAACAGCTAACTAACTAACCAAAAATACAGTGGGTGGTCCGCCCAGTTCTAACTAGTGTTTTTATACAAAGTATTCCTACGGGTAATGTATGCCCATGGGCGACTTGTCTTGGTGCCCCCTTTTCCCACCATCAAACAAACAGTCAAACACCATTACCAAACACAATACTCACAGGTGGGGACAAAGTGACATGTAGTTGCAAAAACCAAATAAGAGATCTACAGACAGATGGCATTGACAGAGAGATTGCGCTCTAGAGGAAACAACAGACAGGGTTTTTAAACCAAGGGAAAGGGAATGTGATAGGGTAAGAGAAAAGGAGCAGGTGTCTTCTGATTAGCGACTGATTGGGGAATGATGAATGCCACCTGTGAGGGGAGAAGGCGAGAAAAGAAATACACACACAGGATACCTGTATCCGTAACAACCACTGAACACACAGTTGGGCTTTGTTCTCTGTAAGCATAGATGCCAAAGCAGGTGGATTATCACCTCATTAGCCCACCAGCAGAACCCAGGTCAGAACTGAATCATTTAGCATGGCGGGGAGGTGATGAGTGCAGATTCCATTGAGTCAGGCTATTTAAGAGTGTCTGGTCTGGCTGTCTGGTCTGGGGTATCCCCTTCATAATGGCTTCGTCCCAAACGGCACCCTATTTCCTAGACCAGAGCCCTATGGGGCACATACAGTTATCTGCCTATACTATGGAGAGAATTAAGAGTTGTTCCATGCCATGTCTGTCATCACGTTTTCTCGGCTTTCAAAACGCCTGATTTGTTTTGCTCAGGTATCTAAAGCATCAAGTAGACCTACAGACAAGTGTAATGTTGAACGCATCAGGTTGAGGATCATGTGTGAGATTCCAAGGCAGAGAATGTTCAGTTGAGTTGTCTGTATATTCAGACACATTTGCTTTACTCAATAAGTTGTGTTGCGGTATGGTAGAATTTGGTTATTGCTGTGATCGTACTATAACAGTGTTACACTACCCTCTGCTGGCAAGCAGATGTCCTAACAGAAAGGCTTAATGGTGGCAGGACTACTGTAGTGGGAAAAAGGGACTGAATGAAATCTCCTAAATATGTTGTTTATTTGGCTGGATCTAGCCATGTCATGTTGAAATGTCTTGGCGTACTGTTGTGTATTGGGGAAAATAATTTTCTATATAGTATATATTGATACATGCTATTGGTATATTGATGTGTGGCATTGCCAGGGTTGGGTGTTCAATTCCCACCGTCCCACCCATATGAAAATGTATGCTGACACTACTGTAAGTCACCTTGGATAAAAGTGTCTGCTTTATGGCATAAAGTAACCTCCAAAATGATTGGCACCCTTAATAAAGATGAGCARAAAATATACTGTATAAAATATATAATACAAATACTGAGCTATATTGTACACTCAAACAAAATTTTAAAAATKATATTGTTTTATACTAATACAATTGCTCAGAGAAAGATATTTTGTTTGACAACAAGTCATATCTTTCTCGCTCAGAAAGATAGGGCTCAAACTTATTGGCACCCTCGTTTTCAATATATTGTGCACTCTCCCCTTGTAAGGATAATGGCACTGATCCCTTTTCTATAATGTTTTATGATTGGAGAACACATGCCATATTCTTGATATCACTTGGTCGCCACTTATGGACTGCCCTCTTCAATTCAAACCACAGGTTTTCAATGGGATAGACATAGCAAAATGTAGATTTCCTTGTGGATTTTGATGTGTGCTTGGGGTCATTGTCTTACTGGAAGATCCACTTGTGGCCAAGTTTCAGCCTCCCGGCAGAGGCAACCAGTTTTTTTGGCTAAAATGTCCTGGTACTTTGTAGAGTTCACGATGCCGTTGACTTTAATTTGAGCCCCAGGACCAGTGGATGCAAAATAGCCTCATTACACCAAATATCCACCAACATATTTTACAGCAGGCATGAGGTTCCTTTCTGCATATGCATCTTTCTTTTGACACCAAACCCACCACTGTTGTGCGTGGACAAAGAACTCTATTTTTGTCTATTATGACCATACCACCTGGTTCTTATCCAAGTGCCACAGCCTTATTCTAAAATGTATTAAATAGTTTTTTCCCCTCATCAATCTACACACAATAACCAATAATGACATTGCAAAAACAGTTCATAATAAAAATGAAAAATAAACAGAAATATCACATTTACATAAGTATTCAGACCCTTTACTCAGTACTTTGTTGAATCACCTTTAGCAATGATTACAGCGTCGAGTCATCTTGGGTATGACGCTACAAGTTTGGCACACCTGTATTTGGGAAGTGTTTCACATTCTTCTCTGCAGAACCTCTCAAGCTGTCAGTTTGCTGCACAGCTATTTTCAGGTCTCCAGAGATGTTTGGTCGGGTTCATGTCCAGGCTCTGGCTGAGCAACTCAAGGACATTTAGAAACTTGTCCCGAAGCCACTCCTGCATTGGCTTGGCTGTGTGCTTAGGGTCGTTGTCCTGTTGGAAGGTGAACCTTCGCCCCAGTCTGAGGTCCTGAGCGCACTGGAGCAGGTTTTCATCAAGGATCTCTCTGTACTTTGCTCTGTTCATCTTTCCCTTGATTCTAACTAGTCTCCCAGTCCCTGCCGCTGAAAAACATCCCCACAGCATGATGCTGCCACCACCATACTTCACCGTAGGGTTGGTGCCAGGTTTCCTCCAGACGTAACGCTTGGCATTCAGCTCAAAGAGTTCAATCTTGGTTTCATCAGACCAGAGAATCTTGTTTATCATGGTCTGAGAGTTTTTAAGGGTATTTTGGCAAACTCCAAGCGGGCTGTCATGAGCCTTTTACTGAGGAGTGGCTTCCGTCTGTCCACTCTAACATAAAGGCCTGATTGGTGGAGTGCTGCAGAGATGGTTGTCCTTCTGGAAGGTTCTCCCATCTCCACAGAAGAACTCTGGAGCTCTGTCAGAGTGACCATTGGGTTCTTGGTCACCTCCCTGACCATGGGCCTTCTCCTCCGATTTCTCAGGAAGAGTTTTGGTGGTTCCAAACTTCTTCCATTTAAGAATGATGGAGGCAACTGTGTTCTTGGGAACCTTCAATGCTGCAGACATTTTTTGGTACGCTTCCACAGATCTGTGCCTCGACACAATCCTGTCTCTGAGCTCTACGAACAATTTCTTCAACCTCATGGCTTGGTTTTTGCTCTGACATGCACTGTCAACTGTGGGACCTTATATAGACAGGTGTGTGCCTTTCCAAATCATGTCCAATCAATTGAATTTTCAACAGGTGGACTCCAATCAAGTTGTAGAAACATCTCAAGGATGATCAATGGAAACGGGATGTACCTGAGCTCAATTTCGAGTCTCATAGCAAAGGTTCTGAATACTTATGTAAATAAGGTATAACATTTTTTTTTGTTTATACATTTGCAAAAATGTCTAAACCTGTTTTCGCTTTGTCATTATGGGGTATTGTGTGTAGATTGCTTTATTTATTTAATCAATATTAGAATAAGACTGTAACGTAACAGAATGTGGAAAAAGTAAAGGGGTCTGAATACTTTCCGTAGGCACTGTATACTAACATATGATTTCTTATGTCTGTCTCTGCAGAACTGTCTGATCCGTGTGACAGCGCGGGGCAGGGAGGCCCTGGTCACAGACTTTGGCCTGGCCAGAGAGGTGGTGGAGCTGCCGGTTAAAGACCCAGAGAGGAAGCTCTCCCTGGTGGGATCTGCCTTCTGGATGGCCCCGGAGATGCTTCGCGGGGAACCCTACGACCGGAAGGTATACGTGCCACCAAGACCCTTCATTGGATAAGATGTGGTTAAGAACACTCTTTGGAGGCTAATGGAAGGATTCGTTTTTTTCTTCATTTTCTCGTTGTTTGAACACAGCTCATTGTTGGTTGGATGATTGGTATGTGGTTCTGTGTTGTCATCAGGTGGATGTATTCTCCTTTGGGATTGTACTCTGTGAAATACTGGCAAGGATCCCTGCAGACCCAGAGATTCTACCAAGAACCCAGGTAAAGCTCAACTCTGTTTTCACCTTATGTACSACCGTCAGTGAAAAAGCTTTGTTCATTTTGATATACACTCACACAAACACACATACTGAATAGAGAGCTGCAGGAGACATACCGTACGACTAGACATAGATCCAGGTTTTCTGCCGTGTCCCCTGTGTGGAAGCTCTGCCGTATGCACCATGTATAATGTCTGCTGTGCATGTGCGTGTTTGACAGGACTACGGCCTGGATGTGAGTGCGTTTAGGGAGCTGGCGAGCGGGTGTCCTCAGCGCGTGTTGGAGCTGGCAACCAGCTGCTGTCTGGTGAGTAGACACAGTGCAGTATAAGTGCAGTTCATGGCTGCTTACAGATAGAGTATACTTTACTGTAGTAGATACAGAATTAGGTACCATAACTTTACTGTAGTAAACGTTACATGGCTGCTCACAGTCTGATGACCAGTATAGAGCCCTAGCTATGTGTAAACTTAAATGGAAAGCCAACATCTCTTTGTCTCTGGTCTGATGCCAGACAGACTTCATATGTCAGAAATAGTATTTCAGGACCCATATTCACAAAGCAGTAGGAGTGCTGATCTAGGATCAGGTCTTTCCTGTCCAAAATATCTCATGTATCTTAAAGACTGATCCTAGATCAGCACTCCTACTCTGAGACGGTTTGTGTATACAGGCTCTGATTTTGTTTTAAACCCCAGACAATCCTTATGTTTCCTCTGTGTTTTCAGATGGAGTCCTTCAGGAGACCGGCGTTCATAGAGCTGCTGGATGAACTGGGGGAGATCGCTGAGACTCTTGAGCCGCCCCCTAACCCGCCCCCTAACTCAGAGCAGAYCACTGGGTGAGCAGCCTGGGCTGGCCTGGTCTGGCTGAAGTCCCCGCCTGCCCACCCATCCATCTGGAGGAAGTTATTATGTACTTATATATGGCCTGAATCCCAAATGGCACTCTGTTCCTTGTATAGTGTACTACTTTTGACCAGGGCCCTTTAGAGAATAGGGTGCCATTTGGAACACAACAATAGACAGCTGCACAAGGCCAGGGGACAGAGTTCCCCAGGATGACCTCTCTATAGGGGCTGACCTCTATGTCTGTGCCTACCTACACTGCACCTAAACTGCACCTACAGATGTGTCGGTGGGTGGATCCACAACTTTAAAATTCAAGACTGGTGGATTGATGAATGGAAAATACTATATGTGTCTTCTTGAAGAGAGTGTTTCTTTGGAAGCTGGAAGACTTTACTTATCCAGTTCACACACTTTGTGTGCAGTTGAATATTTTACCTAGGGGGATAGCAGTTGGGCATCATTTTGTTTAGCGGCACGTCTCACCTTATTTCAACGTTCTTTCCTTAAATTCATCTAATATTTCAACTTTTTGTTTCAGTTTGTGTTGTTGTTTATGACAGTATTTTTGTGTTGACGATACAGACATTAATCTGTTGATGTCCTTCCTTCCACCGTTGTTTTCTATTGTCTATCTAGCTCCAGTTTCTATTGTTTATTCAACTCTACCTAAATGACCAGACTCTAGAGAGACGTCATGTTCAATACTCCACGACACTTCTTTTCAGACATGAAATTGCATCTCTCAGTTCAGTTAGCTGCGCTGTGGATAGAGATGTTGTTGTTCACAGCCTACAAGGAGCTCAACAAAGACATCCCCACGGCCCTGATTCTGACCTGCTGCCATCAGTTCAGCTAGCTAGCACAATGCAGACGCCAGGCTGATGCCAGTGGGTGGGTACACAATGTAACAGAGTTTGATTCGTAACCTCACACCTCCGCTTGAAATGTCCCTACGCGTGCTATCAAATTGGAACCTTTTCTATTGGCTACCTACTGTTAAGCAAACACAGTGGCACTTTACATACAGTGGATAGGTCTAACATTAGCTACAGTACAGTAATACTCAATTCATTGTCCCTGAGCTCACTCTACCTGGCCGAAGATCTTATTTCAATAGATTAGTATTTTTTGTTCTTATATACAATGTAATACTTTTTTTGTCCTCAGCATGTTTAAATCATCTGTCCTATTTATTTATTTGTCCACTTTTTTTGCAATCTACATATGCACATTTATATTCAGGTATCTACAGTATCAGGTACTACTTTTGATATCCAATATCCAATCTGATATTTCTTGTCAATGAATAGCATGTGGCTGTAAATCTTGCCCATAGTTGCCTGTAGTTTTTAAGCGAAATGTAAAAAGTGCTGACACGTAGGAAAGTCAGCCAATAACAACTGTCTGTGAGATCTTTCCAGTGAAGTCAATGCTCTTGCCACGTGACCAGTATTTACCAGTGAATGKGGGCTCATCTCAATCTGATGTTTCAAGTATCACTTGAAGAGTAGAGATAGCTTTTGTTGTTGTAAAAAAAATAGTTTTTATTGAGCTATTTTTTTTTTATTTTTTTTTAATCATATCCAATAATAGTCCAAATTGAACCATCTAGACGTTCCTCCTGTCATAAAACTTTTTCGAATTTTAGATTTTTAAAATATTATTAAATATTCCCCTCCTCCCCCGCTCTGGCAGGTCTTTGTRATATTCTATGAAGGAAGTTCTTACTTTATTTGGACTTTGTGTACCATTACTCTGAAAAGCTAAATACATTTGTAAGAAATGGAAAATAGGCATTTAAAGAAAAAAAGTAATATTTGAAACATGTACGTGTATTTTACAAATGAATTGCTTCTTTCAATAAAAGTTTTTTCTARTACAGGGTAAGATTGAGGTGTGTTTGGCATAGATTGGATCTTACATTGTCAATGGCGGTCTAGGTCCAGAAGTGTAACTACTGTATAACAACCTTGTTGGGGGTCAGAAGTGGCATTGCTTTCATGTTTGGTTACCTTGGCAACTCCCCATCTCCTCAGGTGTCCTTGACCATGCTAATCAGATTTCAGACTGGCCCTAAGCTCTTTGAGGCTTGGTCATTGGCATAGTTAATTTACAAAGTGATTAAGATGTACTGTACGTAACATCTTTATCTGAAACATCTGGGTCTTGCGAAACGTTTTGAAACTGAAATTAGCTAGCATTTTCAGGTGGTACCTCCCTGCCTACTGAACAATGGTCCTAGTACCTGGTCTGGTTGTTCTCTTCCTGTTGTGTGAACAAACAAGCTGCATCCCTCTATAGTGCACTACTTTTGACCAGAGCCCCATGGGCCGTGGTCCTATGGGCGGTTGTCAAAGGTAGTGCACTATAAAGGGACTAGGGTGCCATGTGTGAACACCAGGAAGTCATACAAGGCCCAATCTCTCTCCAGGTGAGCTGTTATGGAGAGGTAATATTAGTGTCACACCAGGGAAGAGGCAGCTGTGCTCTCAGAGCTGCCCATCATTCAGATGGATGTCCTGGTCTTCACCTCTCTTTCAGCTTGTGTCTCTTTCAAAATTACAATAATGAATAGATCTATACTGATGAATTATGCAGAAGGACTGTTTCTTGCTGATGGTTTTGTCTGATGAAGCTTTGTTCCTTCCACACAATGTAAGGGCTCTGGCCCTTGAGATCAAGGCTTTTATCCCTCTCCTCTCATACAGGGGTGTTTATTAGGAGCCGCCGTTGTTTATTATATATCTGTGTGGTGTTAACCTGAGCAATAACACAATCTGATAGGAACTGGGACCATTGGGTTTCTCTCTCACAGCGGTTTGGTTTTATGGGGACGCATGGGGAAATGCATGATGGTGTTTTAAGAAGCATAATTAGTTAGGATGATCTGTTTCCTTTCTATTTCATTCAGGCTCGTGGTAATGGCTGGAGTAGTATTTGCGGAATGGCATTAAATACATCAAACACATGGTTTGATGCCATTCCATTGGCGCCGTTCCAGCCCTTATTATGAGCTGTTCTCCCCTCAGCAGCCTCCACTGAGTAGCGGGTATGTGAGTGTTGTGTAGTTGTAAGTAGTAGTTTACCCAAAATTCAAGTCTTGCATTATGTACTGACTTAAACTGCCCACAAGGTTGTAGCGTTTCGTAAAATATGTTTTGAAAGACCACGTTTTTGTTAGCTTTTCTCCTGGGAATAAGGGCCTTACTTGGTTGCTTCTGCTCAGTTGTATTCTTCCCTGTAGTCATTTTATAGCAGGATAAGTATAGTATAACTTTTGTGAAATAGTTGTGCATCAAATTCAAACCCCTCATTTCYGTGCAAATGTGCTTTCACACAAATATGTTTACTGGTCATAATGTTTGGCTAAAAATGCCTTCATTCAACAATAGCTTCATTGTTGTTCCCCTTTTATCTTCTACTGGTGTTCCGCTGGGGTTTAGGGATGATGTCACTCCATTTATTGCACGTATGCAGGTCTTTGTGAGGTTGTTCCTTGTGTGACTGTGGTGAGCCGATGCGGTAATTGTTTGCACAGCAAATATATATATATATATATATAAAAAAAATCTGCAGAGAGTTGAATAATTAAACACTATGAGGCAATATCTCTTTTATTAGATTGTGCTGTGCTGAGCACAAAGAACACTGGTGCCATGGGTATATGGGGAGGTGTGATAACTAAGGAAATAGATTCTACGAAGGAAATAGATTCTACAGCACACAAAAATCTCCACAAACTAACAGCATAGATTAATAATAACCTCCAAATAAACCATAAAAGTGAGTAGATTTATTATTTTTTTTTTTTGCATTGCACAAAATATGTGTGCCAAAGCATAACCTGAACTGTTTTTACACTGCACAGGGAAATTCACTTGTTTTTTTTTACTTAATAGGGCAGATACAGATTTACTTAAGACTGGGCAGATACAGTAGAGTGAGTTTCTGAGATTCAGTAAATCGACCAAAGCTTAATCACCACTTGAGATTGACCAGGCACTGCAGCCGTCACTTAGCCTACTGAACCAAGTAAGCATTGGTATAAATGTCATATAGGCTATTGAACTGTGCATGTGTGTCATGTGTGTGTGTTGATGTGTGTGTGTGTGTTGATTTGTGTCCATGTATATATGTACAGTCAGTGTCAATGTGGTAGACAGCAACATGAAACCAGTGATCGATGAAGAGCCTGTAAATGTCAAACCCAGGCATGAAAGCGTACTGGAAGGGTCCCAAATGGCACCCTATTCCATATAAAGTGCACTACTTTTGACCAAGGCTCAAAGGGAGCATGAACAAGTATGACGTCAATCCATATTCATGGCTGTACACAGACATGAATATGACCTCGAAGGTTCAAATAAGAGAAATGATGCATAAAAGCTGTGTTGTCAGAGACAGCTTCAGTGATGAATCAATAAGTACAATAATACGTTTTGGTGGGTAGAATAAGGGGCATGCTGCTAGGGTCAGGGCGTGTGTCAGCGAGATTGAATGCCTGCATGTTCCCGAGCTAGAAACTGGGAGTGTGTGTGCATGCACGTGTGTGTGCATGTGTGCGTGTGTGTATGTGTTTACAAAGTAGGTCAGGGAGAGACTGGAGGTGACCCAACATTTGTAAATGAAACCAGAATCAATCAGGAAGATGGATTGGAGGGAGTGCCATGGAGAATATTTTTCTGTACATCATATATGTGTATATGTATGCACACATGGCTCTGTCTCTTTAGATAAAAGCCTTTCCTAAATGGCATATGCAGTATTACTGTATATTACAATTTCCTCTCAGTCATAAAATCAGATTTTACGAGGCAGTTAACTGCTCTGTGTCCAATTAAGGTTACTAGATMATTTATAGAATGATCATTCCAAGAAAAATGGGAGAAACGTGGTGAAGTGGTCTGCATGCGTTATTGAAGCCCTCAGAAAGTATTTCATTCAATTCAACCCCATGAGGTCCACAGCTAATTCATTCTGCCCCAGCACCACCACGACCAGTAACCCCTAATGTGCTGAATGGAGCAGAATGCAGAGTAAATGAATGGGTCTGATGAGATGTTTCAGTGTTAATCGATATTGGGGAGGGATAGATCTATAAACCCTGCTTCTAGGAGTGAATCTGTCTGCAGGACCTACAGCTAGAGGTCACAGTGAMTGCGTCCCAAATGGCACCCTATTCCCTACACCCAAATATAGTGCACTGCATACGACTCTGGTCAAAAGTAGTGCACTATATAGGGAACAGGCTTCCATTTGGGACGCAGGCATTATGGATGGACCAAGGGGAAGGGAACTCTGTCATTGGTATTCTGGGAAGGATCTCTCCTCTCCCGGCCGGCCCAGTACTTTCGGTGTAAATGGGGTTGTACATTATTGTTGTTTTCGGTAATTGAAGTGCCGTGGTGACAGAAGATTTACTGTTCTGCCAATAGCAGACGTTTGAAGATAGATCAGAGCTGGCAGAGCCCTGGCAGATTGTGTTGAGCTCTGCGACGGAGTCGTTTGTTATACGATGACCACTGGCCAAGTCCTTTCAGAGTSAAGTGGGAATGCGGCGGAGAGTTGAGGAGTGAAACATAAGCAAACAGGGAGAAGAATAATTTTGCCCTGCCATAGAGAGAGGGAGGATATGCAGAGACAGAGAGATGAGGTAGAAATAACCTTTGAATGACACAATTAAGATTGTCATATCTTCCAAACTGAGTGTACTTTTAGGTGTTTCAACATGGCTGTACTTTAAGACTTTCTTTTTACCTCTACATACAATGCATTCGGAAAGTGTTCAAACCCCTAGACTTTTTACACATTTTATTACGTTACAGCTTTATTCTAAAATGCATTAAAAAATATATATGTATCATCAATCTACACACAGTACCCCATAATGACAATGCAAAAAATAGGTTTTTAGAAATGTTTGCAAATGTATAAAAACAACAACTGAAATATCATATTTACATAAGTATTCAGACCCTATACTCAGTACTTTGTTGAAGCACCTTTGGCAGCGATTACAGCCTTGTGTCTTCTTGGGTATGACGCTACAAGTTTGGCACATCTGTATTTGGGGAATATCTCCCATTATTTTCTGCAGATCCTCTCCAGCTCTGTCAGGTTCGATGGGGAGCGTCGCTGCACAGCTATTTTCAGGTCTCCAGAGATGTTCGATCGGGTTCAAGTCCGGGCCACTCAAGGACATTCAGACACTTGTCCCGAAGCCCCTCCTGCGTTGTCTTGGATGTGTGCTCAGAATGATTGAGGCCACTGTGTTCTTGGGGACCTTCAATGCTGCAGACATTTTTGGTACCCTTCCACAGATCTGTGCCTCGACACAATCCTGTCTCAGCGCTCTACGAACAATTCCTTCGTCCTCATGGCTTGGTTTTTGCTCTGACATGCACTGTCAACTGTGGAACCTTATATAGACAGACGTGTGCCTTTGCAAATCATGTCCAATCAATTGAAATTACCACAGGCGGACTCCAATCAAGTTGTAGAAACATCTCAAGGATGATCAATGGAAACAGGATGCACCTGAGCTCAATGTCGAGTCTCATAGTAAAGGGTCTGAATACTTATGTACATATGGTATTTGTTTTTTTATTTTGAATACTTTTTCAAAAAATTCCCAAAACCTGTTTTCACTTTGTCATTTTGGGGTATTTGGTGTAGATTGATGAGGATGTTTTTATATTTAATCGATTTTAGAATACAGTTGTAAAGTAACAAAATGTGGAAAAAGTGAAGGGGTCTGAATACGTTCTGATTGCACTGTACATTAAGAACACCTGCTCTTTCCATGATATTGACTGACCAGTTGAATCCAGGTGAAACTATGATCCCTTAATGATGTCACCTGTTAAATCCACTTCAATCCGTGTCGATGAAGAGGAGGAGACAGGTTAAATAACTATTTTTAAGCCTTTAGACTGTGGATTGTGTACGTGTACCAGTCAGAGGGTGAATGGGCAAGACACAACATTGAATTGCCTTTTAACGGGGTATGGTTGTAGGTGCCAGGCGCACCGGTTTGAGTGTGTCAAGAACTGCAATGCTGCTGGGTTTTTCACGCTAAAGAGTTTCCTGTGTGTATCAAGAATGGTCCACCACCCAAAGGACATCCAGCCAACTTGACACAACTGTGGGAAACATTGGGGTCAACATGGGCCAAGATCCCTGTGGAACGCTTTCGACACCTTGTAGGGTCCATGCCCCGACAAATTTAGTTTTTTAAGATACTTATCAAAGAGGTGAAGCTAGGGTTGTTAATGCGTCTATGTTTAGGGTTGAACCGGGATGTGGAAATTAAGCTAGTGTCACGATCGTCTTCTTGAGAGAGATTGGACCAAGGCGCAGCGTGTGCAAAATACATCTTCTTTTATTRAAGAAGAGAGAAAAAMCAAGAAAYGAACAACTATACACAAACTAACAAAATAACAAACTGACGACCGTGAAGCTATACATATAAATAGTGCTGACACAAACACTACACATAGACAATTACTCACAACCAGCTAAAGCCTATGGCTGCCTTAAATATGGCTCCCAATCAGAGACAACAATAACCAGCTGTCTCTAATTGAGAACCAATTCAGGCAACCATAGACTTTCCTAGGGACCTACACTGAACACTAAACCATCTACTCTACTTAACCCCCTAAACCATACAACACCCTAGACAATACAAAAACACATACTACACCATGTCACACCCTGACCTAACTAAAATAATAATGAAAACAAAGATARCTAAGGCCAGGGTGTGACAGCTAGGGTAGGGTTGTGGTAATGTTAGGGTTGAACCGGGATGTGAACTTAGGGTTGAGCCTGGATGTAGTCATAAATACCCCGCCTAACCCTAGCTTCATGTACACACCCCGGCTCAACCCTAACCTTAGCCTTGACCTAGTCGCAAAACTAAGTGACTTCTGTTTCGGAACCTAAATGACAAATGATTTTATGCATAGTGCAATATTACTCCACTGTGGCTGTTTCTAGTTACAATACAGACTCATACAGTAATGTCTATGTACTTACATATTTCCAATTATATCACAGCTAAATATCTCATCCTTCATACAAATCGATACAGATATACTGAAGTGTTAACCGTTACGTGAGTAATGATGAACAGTGAAGTAAGTGTGGTTCCCTGCTGTACAATCCAGAGCAGAGGGCAAAGCAGAGGTACTGTAAATAAAGAGAGTAGGAGGGTATAGAGGACAAAAATGATGACATTGAAAAGTCATCCAGGAGGGGGGGGGGTGATATAAAACTGGAGAGACAAAAATAAAATGAGAGAAAAGAAGAATGAAGGTGGGAGTGAAGGAAGGAGGGAAAGAGAACAATGCAAGGATGATAAATGTCGGACAAGCTGTAAAGAGGCGTACTGTATAGGAGGCCATAGGTTTTCTACTCGGCTGTGGGAGTGACATGCAAAAGTTGGTGCTGATAGAGAGGAAGGGGAAATGAATGGGAGGAAAGTTTGTGTGTGCCTGTGTGTGTGCGTCTGTGGCTGTGTCTGTGGCTGTGACTGTGTCTGTGGCTGTGACTGTGTATGTGGCTGTGTCTGTGGCTGTGACTGTGCATGAAAGACCAGAGAGTGGGTCAGGCATGGTATATTGCTTTTGTGTATTGTAAAGAAAGATAAAGAAATAACAAATACCGGTATGCAGAGAGACTGACTTCAGGGTGTGTTTGTGAGAGTGAGCGTGTGTGTGTGTGTCAGGGGGATTACAAAAATGTTTTACTCGTCCTTGTTCTTTTGTCAGAACAGATTAAATAGTGCAGTTTAAGAGGGAAGGTGTTAGTGCTGTTCTTAACACAGTTTTTATGCAACTCTTCTCCTGGCTGTATTTTACTGTCTCCTGTCTGAAGTGCCAGAGCTAGCAGGCTAACCCTGCCTGGCTGTCACCTGCAATGCTTGTCTTGCGTCGCGGTAGGCTCTTGTAGCCGGGACCATTGATCCTGACCTGAATACGAGCCTGTCTGACTCCTCTGCCATGAAATGTGAATGGTTACAGGATCTGAGGCATTTGACCCTGGTTCCTACTTCACAGTAGGGCCGTAAAAAAATATATGTTTTTGTTTTTTTGTTTTTGCAGAAATGCCTTCTTGAACATGTGAACTTTCATGTGCCTTAATTACAAGCTTGTACGGGATCCGTAAATATGAATAAAAATGATAAACTATCAGCCTAGTTGAGCCAAGTACAGAGCACTGAGCTAAAGGATCCTTCCTGGCTGGTCATGATTGGTTGGACATGCTGAGAGATGAATCCTGATTGGTCTGCCATGTCAAAAGCTTCTGTCTATAACAGAATGGGCTCTACCCCGGTCAGTATATAGATCATTTTAGCTACCATAGCTTTTTGGAAACACAAAAGTGTTGCTACAGCTCTCAGAAACATTGCTGCCCTGAATTTAGCTGGGTTTAAGTAGCGAATTTACTTGGGGTTGGGCTATGGCTTAAGAGGGTGAAAACAATGCTGAATCGACATAAACAAAGAAGAGCCCTCTTGGAATGTGTGAAAATCTCAGGGCATTTTCTCCTTCTTGTCTTTTAAGTGGGATAACAAATACAATTTAAAGCAGCATAACTTTCCCATGTTTCCTCCAACTACAGTGTACGATATACCATTTCGAAGCTCTGAGTCTGTACTTTTATAAGTAAGCAACTTACTTCCATTTGACTTAAGCCTCAATAGAGAAATCTGGACACAAATGTAAGACCAGTGATATGTTCAACGTGATCCCCTGGATCAGCCCCCAGAGCACGTTCCACAGTCTCGCAGCGACCTTCTCGTCTTTTAGAGGTGGTTGATTTAGGAAGCTCCATAGTTAGGGATGTAGTGATCGCGGAAGCAAGGACCCTCTGCTTCCTTAGAGCCTGTGTTCGGGACATAGATCACCATTTCCCTGTTGTAATGGAGCAGTTCCCGACTGCGCACACAGTAATCATTCATGTTGGTACAAACAACAGCAAACTTCATAAGTCGGAGCAATCCAAAGCTGACTTCAGAGGGCTCATAGGCAGGCTAAAGAAGACGGAAAAGCTGGTTCTCATTTCCGGGTCCTCTACCAATCATAGGTCACGGAATTGATTGCTTTAGCCATTTACACTACTGGCTTGAATCCTACTGTTCCTCAATCGATTTGGAGATCATTGACACTTTTGACCACTTCTGGGAGAGGCCCCAGCTTTATAAGAGGTTTGCATCCAAACAGGAGAGGGGCAAAGTTATCTCAGCCAACATCGAAGAAGCTATTGTAAAGCATTGGCTCAACAACAGCTCAAGCCCTGCTCTGAATGTCCTTGAGTTTCACAGTGTTATCGCCGTACTGCTACAGATAACCATATTCCCAGGGGTATTGGCAGCAGTAATCTTGTGCCCATACATTTTAATTCCACTATTAGTTATGTTACTGTTAGCCCAAATGGGAAGCCCACTGTGGTCAGCTCGTCCAGTGCTATTATTTCAAAAGCCATAAATATAGATACCCCCGCTGTTAAAAAAATCGCATAGGGGGCTTGGTCTGTTACATACACCACATTGCGAAAAGTATGTGGACACATGCTCATCAAACATCTCATTCCAAAATCATGGGCATTAACATGGAATTGGTCCCCCCTTCACTGCTATAACAGCCTCGTCTCTTCTGGGAAGGCTTTCCACCAGATGTTGGAACATTGCTGCGGGGACAAGCTAATTAGTGAGGTTGGGCACTGATGTTCACCGATTAGGCCTAGCTCGCAGTCGGTGTTCCAATTCATCCCAAAGGTGTTTGATGGGGTTGAGGTCAGAACTCTGTGCAGGCCAGTCAAGTTCTTCCACACCAATCTCGACAAACCATTTCTGTATAGACCTTGCTTTGTGCATGGGGGCATTGTCATGCTGAAACAGGAAAGGGCCTTCCCCAAACTGTTGCCACAAAGTTGGAAGCAGAGAATCGTCTAGAATGTCATTGTATGCTGTAGCATTCAGATTTCCTTTCACTGGAACTAAGGGACCTAGCCCGAAACATGAAAAACAACCCCAGACCATTATTCCTCCTCCACCAAACTTTACAGTTGTCACTATGCATTCGGTCAGGTAGCGTTCTCCTGGCATCCGCCAAACCCAGATTTGTCTGTCGGACTGCCAGATGGTGAAGCGTGATTCATCACTCCAGAGAACGCACTTCCACTGCTCCAGAGTCCAATGGCGGCTAGCTTGATACCACTCCAGCCGACGCCTGGCATTGCGCATGGTRATCTTAGGCTTGTSTTGCGACTGCTCGGCCATAGAAACCCATTTCATGAAGCTYCCGACGAACAGTTCTGGTGCTGAAGTTGCTTCCAGAGGAGGTTTGGAACTCGGTAGTGAGTGTTACAACCGAGGACAGACGATTTTTACACACTACGCTCTTCAGCACTYGACGGCCCYGTTCTGTGGGCTTGTGTGGCCTACCACTTCGAGGCTGAACCGTTGTTGGTCCTAGACATTTCCACTTCACAATAACAGCACTAACAGTGAACCCGGAGCAGTTCTAGCAGGGCATACAAGTCACTGAGCTCTTCAGTACAGTTATTATTATTTTATTTAAAACATTTGGGGTGTGAACTCAGTCGGGGTCTCAACTTACTGTTGAGAGTTAGAATAATAGAATTCTCAATTGCCCATGTCAGTTAATATGTTTTAGATTGGTAAATTAGTCTAGTGTTCAGCTATCTAAACTTTTAGTAAACATGGTGAAATTACCAACTGGGGTGGTCATCAGATAATATATTACAAACTGCAAGCAATTGCCTCCACCCTATAGTAAAATTTGTAGAATTGCAGGACATTTGCTGTACGACTATGAATGTGGGTAAGCAGTCCCACAAGCCAATGCAGCCCCTCATGAGTTCCATTTTTTTGTGGCCCTCACCCATATCAAAGTTGCCCATCCCTGACTTAAAAACTTTTCTATCATCTGAATTAGTCGTTTTAGGGGATTTAACTTAGATTAGCTTACCCCAGCTTCAGACCATTTTAAGAATATTTGTCTTGACTTCAACACTTATACTCAACTGACAGCAAAATCCACACGGATTAACGTAACAAAAACAGCAAACTCCCTGCTGATTGGCCTAATTCTGACAAATAGGCCCCACAAGTACTTGTCCAGTGCTGTCTTTGCTAATTATTAAAAAAAAACAGGGATGGGACTTAACTTCCCTGCGCCACGRATCCCTTTAGCGGGATCATTTTCCTAAACAACCGCTGAATTGCAGGGCGCAAAATATTACAAAAAATATTTATAATCATGCAATCACAAGTGAAATATACCAAAACACAGCTTAGCTTGTTGTTAATCCACCTATCGTGTCAGATTTTGAAAATATGCTTTGCAGCGAAAGCAATCCAAGCTTTTGTGAGTGTATCAATCAATGCTACAACAGCTAGCCCCAAATTAGCATGGTCACGAAAGTCAGAAAAGCAATAAAATTAATTGCTTACCTTTGATAATCTTTGGATGTTTGCACTCACGAGACTCCCAGTTACACAACAAATGTTCTTTTTGTTCGATAAATATTACTTTTATAACAAAATAACGCCATTTGGGTTGGGCGTTATGTTCAGAAAACCAAAGCCTCRTTCCGTTCGACGAAAATTCCAAAAAGTATCCGTAATGTTCGTAGAAACATGTCAAATGTTTTTTATAATCAATCCTCAGGTTGTTTTTAACAAACATAATCGATAATATTTCAACCAGACCGTAACCTATTCAATAAAAGAGAGAAAGAAAATGGAGAGCTACCCCTCTCGCGCGCAGGAACTAATCAGAGGACACCTGACTAGTTTTGAAAAATCTCGCTCATTTTTCAAAATAAAAGCATGAAACTATGTCTAAAGCCTGGTCACAGCCTGAGGAAGCAATTGGAAAAGGAATCTGGCTGATACCCCTTTAAATGGAAGAAAGACGGGCCAGGAAACACAGAAAAAAAGAAAAAAAATCACTGCCGGGTTATATTTCCTCAGGTTTTCGCCTGCAGAATCAGTTTTGTTATACTCACAGACAATATTTTGACAGTTTTGGAAACTTTGGAGTGTTTTCTATCCTAATCTGTAAATTATATGCATATTCTACGATCTGGACCTGAGAAATAGTCTGACAAATGTTGCTCGTAGGGAGCGTTTCAAGACTGGTTGCAGCCCCCCAGTAAGACAGATGAGCTGGGGAACTAGTTGACCAGGATCATTGAAAGTCAGCAACCCCGGGAAGGTATCCCAGATGATGACCATTTGGACAGTTCAGATGCGGGACCGTTCGAATCCTCATTTGGTAGGACACATTCATTCAGCATGTGCCATCCCGGGATGCAGGAAATATGTAATGTTGTCAGTCATCTCTTGCACTCCCAAAATGAAACATATGTAATGAACTCAACTCTTGAAGAAATAATGTTCTCTAATGCAGCAATGTAATCTTTTTTGGGGAGGCATATGATCACAATAGCCTGGAAGGGATAAAACTGGATGAAGGTCAGCCTGCTACATCTGCAGCAGCCAGAAGAGAAGATTGTGCCACTAACCCAGGCCGGAAGATAAAGACAGAGGCTGAGCATGCATGAGAAATTGGCCATGGAATTTCATGAGCGGAAACGAATGTATTTAAAAGAAGATCATGATATGAAGATGCGCATCCTTCATGTTGAGTTAGCTATGAAGGAGGAGGAGATAAACATGAAGCAGCAGCAGTACCAATTGTCTTCTCAAACCCGCACCAGTTCCGGGTCCCGATATTTCCATTTATGAATTAAAACCATTTTTGTCACCAATCCATGGCTATTGTTTTCTTCAATCACTTGAGCTATCTTTGTTGTGAGAAGTGCTCCATAGCAAAAGCACCTCTGCAGGCTAGTCCATTTCTGTCATTGTCTGCCTCAACCATGGGAACATCTGGGTCATCCTCATCTTCAACGTGAGGATGCTGTTTGAGGTAATTGTGAAGCACTGCTGTTGCAATTATGACAACGCAGTATCTTCTTGGTTGGAAGCGCAATGTGTTTCTGAGACACTGGAAATGACTCTTCCATGCACCAAACATGCACTCCACTACACCTCTGGTGCATATATGAGCTTGGTTGTACTATTGTTGCTCAGGTCCTATTGCATGAAGATTGGAGGTGATCAAGAAGTTGGTCTGTGAATACTCACTGTCACCAAGTAGGATTCCACTATGTTGTCCTCCTTCATGCTGAGCATACAAAGAGGAGTTTGGAAAATCCTTGAGTCATGAGTTGTACCTTTCCAATGTGCAACAATGTTGGAGAACTGCACATTTGGAGTGCACACACTTTGTACAATTATTGAGAACCAGTTTTTACGAGTCCTGTACTCCTCAGCACCTGCTGTAGAGGGACACTTGATGGGAATATGACATCCATCTATACAGCCAATGACTCCAGGGAAGTTCCCATATTCAATTAACTCTACCTTGTGGGCAGCAGCATTAGGGATCTTGATCTAATTTTGTTTCAGTTCACATATAGCATTGCATACTTTGTGGACTATTTTGCATGCAGTCGTTTAACTTACACTACAGAAATCTCCTGTTCACGATTGAAGGTTCCAGATGCCAAAAACCTCAAGGAGATAAGTACTTGTAGGGAGGGAGAGATGGGCCTTCCCCTAAGAGAGTCAGTTGAAAGCCTTGGCTTAAGCAAACAAATGATGTCAGCTGCATTTTCTTTATACATACGGAAGCGGTCACGTAAATTTTATTTAATCAAAATCATTCACTGGGTTGATCCTGTCTATAACTGCCTTTCTGTCTGGCATTGGTGGTACTCTTTGAKCATCATTGAAATAGTCCAACATTTCCTCATCTTCTAATGCGACTATCCCCGATGCTCCTCCCTCTTTTTCCCCTGCCCTGCTACAAAGTTTCTCCCTGCAGGCGGTCACTGAGTCCGAGGTGCTTAAGGAACTCCTTAAACTTGACACCAAAAAACCATCTGGGTCAGATGGTTTAGACCCTTTCTTCTTTAAGGTTGCTGCCCCTTAAATCGCCAAGCCTATCTCTGACCATTTTAACCTGTCTCTCCTCTCTGGAGAGGTTCCCATTGCTTGGAAGGCAGCCACGGTTAGTCCTTTATTTAAAGGGGGAGATCAAGCTGATCCTAACTGTTATAGGCCTATTTTTTATTTTGCTCTGTTTATCAAAGTGTTGGAAAAAAGTATCAATAATCAACTGACTGGCTATCTGATGTCTATAGTATTCTCTTGGGTATGCAATCTGGTTTCCGCTCAGGTTATGGATGTGTCACTGCAACCTTAAAGGTCCTCAATGATGTCACCATTGCCCTTGATTCTAAGCAATGTTGTGCTGCTATTTATATTGACTTGGCCAAAGCTTTTGATACGGTAGACCATTCCATTCTTGTGGGCTGGCTAAGGAGTATTGGTGTCTCTGAGGAGTCTTTGGCCTGGTTTGCTAACTACCTCTCTCAAAGAGAACATGTGCTGTCTCGACCACTGCCTGTCACCAAGGGTGTACCCCAAGGCTCGATTCTAGGCCCCAAGCTCTTCTCATTTTTTATTTTTATTTTTTTATTTAACCTTTATTTAACCAGGTAGGCTAGTTGAGAACAAGTTCTCATTTGCAACTACGACCTGGCCAAGATAAAGCATAGCAATTCGACACATACAACAAAACAGAGTTACACATGGAATAAACAAAACATAGAGTCAATAATAMRGTAGAAAAAAAGAAAACAAAAAAGTATATATACAGTGAGTGCAAATGAGGTAAGATAAGGGAGTGAATGCAATAAATAGGCCATGGTGGCGAAGTAATTACAATATAGCAATTAAACACTGGAATGGTAGATGTGCAGAAGATGAATGTGCAAGTAGAGATACTGGGGTGCAAAGGAGCAAGATAAATAAATAAATACAGTCAGGGGATGAGGTAGGTAGATGGGCTTTTTATAGATGGGCTATGTACAGGTGCAGTGATCTGTGAGCTGCTCTGACAGCTTGTGCTTAAAGCTAGTGAGGGAGATATGAGTCTCCAGCTCCAGTGATTTTTGCAGTTTGTTCCAGTCATTGGCAGCAGAGAACTGGAAGGAAAGGCGACCAAAGGAGGAATTGGCTTTGGGGGTGACCAGTGAGATATACCTGCTGGAGCGCGTGCTACGAGTGGGTGCTGCAATGGTGACCAGTGAGCTGAGATAAGGCGGGGCTTTACCTAGCAGAGACCTGTATATAACCTGTAGCCAGTGGGTTTGGCGATGAGTATGAAGCGAGKGCCAACCAATGAGAGCGTACAGGTCGCAGCGGTGGGTAGTGTATGGGGCTTTAGTGAGAAAACGGATGGCACTGTGATAGACTGCATCCAATTTGCTGAGTAGAGTGTTGGAGGCTATTTTATAGATGACATCGCCGAAGTYGAGGATCGGTAGGATGGTCAGTTTTAMGAGGGTATGTTCGGCAGCATGAGTGAAGGATGCTTTGTTGCGATATAGGAAGCCGATTCTAGTATTGGAGATGCTTAATGTGAGTCTGGAAGGAGAGTTTACTGTCTAACCAGACACCTAGGTATTTGTAGTTGTCCACGTATTCTAAGTCAGAGCCGTCCAGAGTAGTGATGCTGGACGGGCGGGCAGGTGCGGACAGTGATCGATTGAATAGCATGCATTTAGTTTTACTTGAATTTAAGAGCAGTTGGAGGCCACGGAAGGAGAGTTGTATGGCATTGAAGCTCGTTTGGAGGTTAGTTAATTAACACAGTGTCCAAAGAAGGGCCAGAAGTATACAGAATGGTGTCGTCTGCGTAGAGGTGGATCAGAGAATCACCAGCAGCAAGAGCGACATCATTGATGTATACAGAGAAGAGAGTCGGCCCAAGAATTGAACCCTGTGGCACCCCCATAGAGACTGCCAGAGGTCCGGACAACAGGCCCTCCGATTTGACACACTGAACTTTATCAGAGAAGTAGTTGGTAAACCAGGCGAGGCAATCATTTGAGAAACCAAGGCTGTCGAGTCTGCCAATAAGAATGTGGTGATTGACAGAGTCGAAAGCTTTGGCCAGGTCGATGAATACGGCTGCACAGTAATTTCTCTTATCGATGGCGGTTATGATGTCRTTTAGGACCTTGAGCGTGGCTGAGGTGCACCCATGACCAGTTCTGAAACCAGATTGCATAGCGGAGAAGGTACGGTGGGATTCGAAATGGTCAGTAATCTGTTTGTTAAAACCTCTCTTGGGTACGTGAGACATTAGCGTCCCACCTCTTCAACAGCCAGTGAAACTGCTAGGCGCCAAATTCAAATACAGAAATACTCATTATAAAAATTCAGAAAACAAAACATATTTTACATATGTTTAAAGATTAACTTCTTGTGAATCCAACCACGGTGTCAGATTTTAAAATGCTTTACGGCGAAAGCATACCTTACGATTATTTGAGAACATAGCCCAGTAGACAAATCATTACAAACAGTAACCAGCCAAGTAGAACAGTTACACAAGTCAGAAATAGAGATAAAATGAATCCCTTACCTTTGATGATCTTCATATGGTTGCACTCAGCAGACATTCATTTACTCAATAMATKTTCCTTTTGTTCGATAAAGTCTCTTTATATCCAAAAACCTCCGTTTTGTTCGTGCATTTTCTTCAGTAATCCACAGGCTAAAACGCAGTCAAAACAGGCAGACAAAAAAATCAAAATTGTATCCGTAAAGTTAATAGAAACATGTCAAACGATGTTTATATTTAATCCTCAGGTTGTTTTTAGCCTAAATAATCGATAATATTTCAACCGGACAATACCGTCGTCAATTTAAAATGTAAACAAGAAAGGCACTCTCTCGGTCTCGCGCATGAAAAAGCTCTGCGACACTTTAGGGTCCACTCCTTCAGACTGCTCTTACTTCCTAATTTTTCAGAATTACAAGCCTGAAACAATTTCTAAAGACTGTTGACATCTAGTGGAAGGCATAGAAACTGCAATTTGAGTCATAAGTCAATGGATACTGTAATGGCATTGAATAGAAAACTACAAAACCTCCCAAACAAATACTTCCTGAATGGATTTTTCTCAGGTTTTCGCCTGCCAAATCAGTTCTGTTATACTCACAGACACTATTTTAACAGTTTTGGAAACTTTAGAGTRTTTTCTATCCAAATCTACCAGTTATATGCATATCATATCTTCTGGGCCCGAGAAGCAGGCAGTTTAATTTGGGCATGCATTTCATCCAAAATTCCGAATGCTGCCCCCTACCCTAGAGAAGTTAACTTGGCTTTCGAAGACCTTAGAAAGACAGGGTAGGATAGATATAGGTCTGTAGCAGTTTGGGTCTAGAATGTCACCCCCTTTGAAGAGGGGGATGACCGCGGCAGCTTTCCAATCTATGAATCTATGAATCTCAGACGATGCATGAAACGATGCATGAAACCAAGGCTTTTACGGTTACAGAAGTCAACAAATGAGAGCACCTGGGAAGTAGGAGTGGAGCTAGGCACTGYAGGACCTGGATTAACCTCTACATCACCAGAGGAACAGAGGAAAAGTAGGATAAGGGTACGGCTAAATGCTATACGAACTGGCCGTCTAGCACGTTCGGAACAGAGAGTAAAAGGAGCAGATTTCTGGGAACGATAGCATAGATTTGAGGCATAGTGTACAGACAAAGGTAAGGTAGGATGTGAGTACAAGTCACACTGGTTGACTTGACTAAACATACAAGACGAACTGGCACAGACACAGGAAACACAGGGATAAATACACTGGGGAAAATAAGCAACACCTAGAGGGGGTGGAGACAATCACAGGAACAGGTGAAACAAATCAGGGTATGACAGCTTCCCACAGTTGTGTCAAATTGGCTGGATGTCCTTTGGGTGATGGATCATTCTTGATTCACACGGGAAACTGTTGAGTGTGGAAAACCCAGCAGCATTGCAGTTCTTGACAGACTCAAACCGGTGAGCCTGGCACCTACAACCTTTCCATACCTACAACCATAAGTCACTTAAATGTTTTGTCTTGCCCATTCACGATTGTCTCAAGGCTTAAAAATCATTATTTAACCTGTCTCCTCCCCTTCATCTACACTGATTGAGGTGGATTTAACAAGTGTCCTCAATAAGGTAGTATAGCTTTCACCTGGATTCACCTGGTGAGTCTATGTCATGGAAAGAGCAGTTGTTAATGTTTTGTATTCCTGGCTGATTATATTTCGTTCTAGCCTGGTCCCAGATCTGTTTGTGGTTTTGCCTACTCCATTGTCAAGCCAAACATGGCAATTCCATAAGGAGTTGGCAAGAGAGCAGAAACGTCGCTCTAAGAAACAATACTAAACAACTCTCGTCAAAAAACAGTGCACTATAAAGGGAATAGGGAGCCATTTGGGTTACAACCTGTGTTGTTTTGGGGAGAGTGGCTGTGAGGATGTGCTGTTAGAGTGATTGCTATTGACAGGCCCATTGGGCTCTCTGGTCTAATCCCATCACTGGCGGTGCCCTTCCTCAATGGAGGAGCTCCCAAGGGAACCCTGAATCTGACGACTGCAAAATGATAGCCAGGAGGAATGAAACACACACACACGCTCGTTTTTGGACAGGAATGAATTCTTTTATGTAGGACAAACAGAATTTCAGACAGAAATGCACGCTCGCAACCACACACACACCCACACTACGTATGTGTGTGCATGCCTCTACATATTCTATAAGTTATGTGTGCGCACTCCACGCGCACACACACACACACACACACATGGTGTGGTAGTATCTGTGTGTGTGCATGCATGGGTGTGTGTGTTGCGGTGCCCCACATTAATAAATACTACAGTTTACTATAAAATACTATAGTAATTACAATATAATTATGTAGAAAACTGTAGTATACTTTAGAATACTATACTCCACACCTCGATTGTGTAGTGCTTACTATAGAATTTTGTAGTACATCGTAGAATACTATACCACTACCCATTGATCCCTTGATTACTATAGCATATACTATGGTTTCTTAACTATAGTAATACTACAGTATTAATACTATACGAACATGTAAATAATACAGTTTATCATAGTCATGTCTGCAAAAACACTAGAGTAAATACTAACAGTATACTACAGTCATGTCTGCAAAAACACTACATTGATTACTATAGTATATACAGTAAATATTGTTGTGGATTATTTCATGTTTAATGCCCAGTTCATTATCAAACTCACTATCACAGTGGCAAAGTGTCTCTCCAAAATGTCCGACAAGTCACCTGATGGGTCAGGTGGTCAACAGCTGACCATATTCGGATGGCCGCCATAACACACCACATTAAACAATTCATTGAACAGCAGTCATCATCTGAGGACCAGCAGTATACGTCATTGACCAAAAGTGAGTTATTATCCGATGTTTTGTCTTACGATGTACTTTGATTTGTTCTTTAGTATTGCTACTTATAGCACCCATTTGAGTAGGATTATATGGGAAATGTGTATTGATGAATTGTGCCAGGGCAATTGTAGCTATAGTGAATACGTTAACTGTCAATTGTTTCTTTTGTTCCTAGAACCATACATTCTATAACTTCAATGTCCTCTGATGATTGACCTGCCTAAATAAAATGGGTCAAAATGATCAAAGAGAAGTTCTGAATCTGAGTCTCTCTGACAGGAGACCTTGGGTGGCCATGACTATTTACTAAAACCATGCAGTCCTTTCAAAACGAAACCATTTCTTACATGGCCCTTCGTGTCGATTTGGTGGCTACCAAAGAGGATGGATACAGGACATTCTCATTTAGCCAGCTCTCTGCCAGACATATGGGCAGGACGAGCTGATGGGCAAACCCCTGTGCAACAGGCATCTCTGAACATGAAGTCCCTTAAGAGCACTTGTGGAGTCAGTGTCTAAAGCTGAAATGGAAGAGACGGAAAGGTTAAGCAGCTTAGAAGCCAACTGCTCCAGTATGAAAGGCGGCATAGAAGGCGTCAGGAGATGCTTGGCCACATTTCTTTATTCTTCTTGGAGGAGAGTGAGAACGGCCGCAGTCAGGAGAGTGGACCTCTGGCTGGTCCCAGCACAACTGCTCCAAAACCAGCAACAGAACAAAACTTCCGACTCCGATGAGTCCTATGTCTCATTTTAAGGTTTGCAACCAAAGGAAGTGGAGCCTGGATCTCAAGATGGTCTCCAAGAGGCAATCCTCTTCCTCGCATAATATGTACCTCTACTACAAATCCAAAAGACGATCCCCCTCAGAGAGTGGTGTCCCGCTTGGACCCTGAAGTCCTACAACTGGGTAAACCCCAACCACAAGGTTCTAGCAGTCCTAACCTGTTATCATCAGTAGAGGGCACTTTCACTACATACAAGTTGTTCAAACTACCTACACCTTCAGCCAGGCCTTCAGATAGGCAACCTGCCCTGTGCAGAACACTGAGGAGCATTGACAAATAATTTCGTACTCTCCGTCAGGCTCTACTTCTGTAGCTAGAGGGCATTCAAGCTCAAGGGCAACTTGTTCACTCACAGCCTGTCAATGCTTGAGGCCAACTAGGTCACTCTCAACCAGTCTCGGCTCAACATCAGCCAGTGTACTTCCATCGGTTTCCAGTACCAGTCTATCCAGGTCACTCGCAGGAAGTTCTATACCCTGTTTCAAAGTCGGAGTACCCCGCAGCAAGTTCCACATCCAGCTCCAAAGGGGTATCTGAAGCCTCCTGGGGTCCAGCTCAGCAGATGGGTCCAACCTTCAATGCCAGTCACCCTTAGCCACTGTATTGGGCTCCTAAACCAGATTTCACCACTGACAGTTAAAAGGACTGTGAATCTAAAACTGGCACTGGACAATCTCCTTGACTGAGAAATACAAGTACCATGTCCTATTGGAACATCTCAAGCTCCCTGAAGCACAGATTATTGGCCAGTCCTACATTTATCACCCTACACAGCTAGCATTCAGGCACTCCAGGTCCAGCATGGCCAACATCATCAGCTCACTCAAAGTGAGATTGCTGCCCTCCTCATGGCCCAAGATGTGAAGGTTGGTGACTCTCAGGGGTTCCAGAGCTTCGCTCTACAAAGCAGCATGCTCACCAGCAGATGGATATCTTTGGAAGATCATTCTGGTTATAAGTTGAACTACTGTTTCCATGTTGACAGACTTCTCAGCAAACTGCCGAAGTGTCCCAGACGGCTTCATAGAGTTCCTACAGCTCAAGGGTAAACTAAACTCGACTAGCCTCAATCCCTACAATCTGCAAAACCTGCCAATGTGGCTTCAAGACACATTGGCTGGACCCTGCAACGCTATGAGGGCCTCTTTACCAGCTACACTCCAGTGCAACAGTGCCTTCTGTCTTCCCTGGTTATGCCCTCTGACACCCTGTCCTGTCAAGTGGAGATGCCAAGTTCACTGGTTCTTGATCCCAAGCCTTCTCGCAGTGATGCTGAAATGACGCTTCTCGGACACTGCCAGGCCACTAGCTGGACTGCCTGGTATGGCAACTGCTCGGCCTCCGACCGCAAGGTGCTACAGAGGGTAGTGCATAAGGCCCAGTACATCACTGGGGCCAAGCTTCCTGCCATCCAGAACCTCTATACCAGGCGGTGTCAGAGGAAGGCCCAAAAATTGTCAAAGACTCCAGACACCCTAGTCATAGACTCTCTCTGCTACCGCACGGCAAGTGGTACCAGAGCGCCAAGTCTAGGTCCAAAAGGCTGCTTAACAGGTTCTACCCCAAAGCCATAAGACTCCTGAACAGCTAATCAAATGGCTACCCGRAGTATTTGCATTGCATTTCCATTTTTACGCTGTTGCTACTCTCTGTTTTATTATCCATGCATAGTCACTTTACCTCTATTTACATATTATCTCAATTACCTCGACTAACCGGTGCCCCCGCATGTTGACCCTGTACCGATAGCCTCGCTACTGTTATTTTGTTGCTCCTTAATTATTTGTAATTCTTTTTCTTTTTTAATAGTTTTTTTAATATTTCTTTTTACTTCCGTTTATTTTGGTAATTATTTTCTTAAAATCAAAAACACAGTTAAGAAAAAGAAAGTGTTAAGGGTTTGTAAGTAAGCATTTCACTGTAAGGTCTACACCTTGGCGCATGTGACAAATAACATTTGATTTGACCACACAATCTCTGACATTGCAAACCCCGGATGCATCCCTGCCTCAAGTTGCCTTTGCCCTTGGCTCCATGGGGCGGCAGAGATGGTGCCGCAGTCAAGTGTATGGACTTCATCCGTCAGTGTCAACCCACACTGCAATCCTGCCAAAAATGGACWAACCCTACCACTGGCTCGGTGGCCAAGAGATGCAAAGACCTGTGTAAGCAGCGACCCGTCTTTGCCAGCCATCGCAAAGGACAATGCCTGAAGAGCGGTTAGGGAACACATTAGCTGCATTAATGTGGTGGCGGTTGTTGCAGATTATACWATGTTTAATGCCCAGTTCACGATCAAACTCACCATCACAGTGGCAAAGTGCTTCCAAAATRGCAGACAAGTCCCCTGGCGACTCATCGTACAGGTCAGGTGGTCACCCGCTAACCATATTAAAGATGGCCACAATTCATACCACACAACTCATTGAACAGTAGCCATCATCTGAGGACTAGCRGTATACGTCATTGACCAAAAGTGAGTTGTTGCCTGATGTTTTGTCTTATTATGTACTTTGATTTGTTCTATAGTTTCTGAYTTATCAGATGATGTTCTTGAACTTTACTTTTGATGCTGTATTGCTCTRTTGTTTCTTATGGCTTCTTAGCTTTAGCATTTAGCATATTGTTCATTTAAGTTTAAGCCAGTTCAGTATTGCTAGTTATTGAGTAGCATTATTTGAGTAGCATTATATGGCAAAGTTGTATTGATGAATTGTGCCAGGGTTATTGTAGCTTATTRTGGATTTAACTGTCACCTGTTTCCTTTGTTCCTAGAACCATACATACTACACTGAACAAAATTATAAACTCAACATGCAACAGATTCAAAGATTTTAATGAGTTACAGTTCATATAAGGAAATCAATCAATTTAAATAAATTCATTAGGCCCTAATCTATGTATTTGACATGACTGGGAAAACAGAGATGCATCTGTTGGTCACAGATACCTTAAAACAAGGGTAGGGGCATAGATCAGAAAACCAGTCAGTATCTGGTGTGACCAGCATTTGCCTAATGCAGCGCGACACATCTCCTTCACATAGAGTTGATCAGGCTGATTGTGGCCTGTTGAATATTGTCCCACTCTTMTTCAATGGCTGTGTAAAGTTGCTGGATATTGGCGGGAAGTGGAACACGCTGTTGTACATGTTGATACAGAGCATTCCAAACATGCTCAGTTGGGGACAGGCCATTTCAGGTTCCAACAATTTCAGGTTCCAAGAAYTGTGTACAGATCTTTGTGACAAACGGCCATTCATTATCATGCTGAAACATGAGGTGGTGGATGGGCMTCAGGATCTCATCACGGTATCTCTGTGCATTCAAATTGCCATCGATAAAATGCAATTGTGTTTGTTGTCCGTACCTTAAGCCTGCCAATACCATAACCCCACTGCCACAATGGGGCACTCTGTTCACAATCAGCAAACCGCTCGCCCACACAACACAGAATATGCCGTCTGCTATCTGCCCGGTACAGTTGAAACCAGGATGAATCCATGAAGAGCACACTTCTCCAGYGTGCCAGTGGTCATCTAAAGTGAGCATTTGCACACTGAAATTGGTTACGACGCCGAACTGCAGCCAGKTMAAGACCCTGGTGAGGACGACGAGCKTGCAGATGAGCTTCCCTCAGATGGTTTCTGACATTTTGTGCAGAAATTCTTAGGTTGTGCAATCCCACAGTTTCATTAGCTGTCCGGGTGGCTGGTCTCAGATGATCCCGCAGGTGAAGAAGCMAGATGTGGAGGTCCTAGGCTCGCRTGCTTAAACGTGGTCTGCGGATGTGAGGCCGGTTKGACGTACTGCCAAAATTCTCAAAAATTACGTTGGATGCKGCTTATGCTAGTGAAATGAMCATTAAATTCTCTGGCAACAGCTCTGGTGGACATTCCTGYAGTCAGCATGCCATTTGCACGCTCCCTCAACTTGAGACATCTGTGACATGATTGCACATTTGAGTGGTATTGTCCCCAGCACAAGGTGCACCTGTGTCATGATCATGCTGTTTTAATCAGATTCTTGATATGCCAAACCTGTCAGGTGGATGCATTATCTTGGCAAATGAGAAATGCTCACGAATGGGGATGTAAACAAATGTGTGCACAAAATCTGAGAGAAATAASCTTTTTCTGCATATGGAACATTTCTGGGATCTTTTATTTCAGCTCAAGAAACATGGGACCAACACTTTACRTGTGTCGTTTTATATTATTGTTCAGTATATATTCTTTAACTTCAATGTCCTCTGRCGATTGACCTGCCTAAAATAAAACRTCTTAAAGAGAAKTCATGAATTTGAGTCACTCTGACGGGAGCCTTTTTATTTTCACCATTCACTAAATCCAGCCATACAGTCTTTTCAAAACTAGACAATTTCTTACAAATAATACTACAGTATTCAAACCATAGTATACTGTTGTATTTTCATGTGGGTACTCTGAAATTCTATTTAAAAGATATCATGCCTGTCATTAAAAAAAAGTCCAAGGGCTGAGAGTGTTTGTGAGAGTGAAACAGCATGGTAAGTGTTGCAAATCTGAGTTGGCTTAAAATGTGTTCACCGACAGCTCAATACTCCCTGAGTCATGATCAGACGAGACAGAACACTCGCAGGGCAAGGAAAAATACATCTGAGACCTGATGGATAAGACATGGCGTTCCAGGGTCAAGGCGACCCCATTTCTAGAATTTAGACCAGCTCTGTCACATCCTGTGGGACAGATATTGGTGTTAGACCATTCTTGAGAGATGTGGGGGGGAGTAGAGATTGATTGATTGGGGACAGAGCATCTAGACCAGGCCACATGGTGAGCCACTCACCTCTCCTCAGGATTCCAGGTTCAACTAGGCCAGTATAAGAAGATAAATACACAACGCAGAGGATGAGAGGACTAAAAACTAGAGTACTAATGGTCAATAGGGAATTGTAATTAGGAGTTGGGTTTCAGTTCAACAGCTGTTTAGAATCTGTGGAATGCCACTCCTGAACTCAGAGCTACATGTGCTACGGTCTGTACATTGAGTCGGGAGCAGGATACTTGTTATTTGGCCATTGGCCCAGTGGTACTGCAAGGACTTCTGAATGGTCAACCCCAGGCTAGGGTGGGGGGGTTATAAATGGCATCCTGTTCCTTTGTACGGTGGAGAAAAGCTGAGGACAGGGGAGAMTGAACGTCTATCTCCCAGCATAACATCTATGATTTGTCCTTCTCAAATAAACATATTTTTCTCCCCCTGATTTGCTTTGGAGTTCGTGTTATTGAAGAATAACATCAACTGCTAACAGCAGTCACAGTGGGAGAGCCACAAACGACACTCAGCATCAGTCACCAAGTGGTATTTCATCCAAAATAAGCCTTACGTAACACACCACTCTAGCCTAACCTTTCTGCTCGAGGAGAGGTGAGTAATTTCTCTGCCAATTTCAGTGGCTCATTTGGAAATGTGACTCATAGCTTGCTTCAGGCTCTAACTTTCTCCATAATGGGGAGTAAACACCTTTGACTGGTACTTTGGCTCAACCAGGTGGCCAGGGCCAATAAAGAGATATCACATGGGATATAATTGGAGTTATGTTAACACAATTTGAAAAGAGTTATTGTAATTTATAGAGCTTCCTGTAGTTCTAAAAGCACAATTTGAATTATATGCATTTAATTGTAGAAGGCARGCGATGAATGCTATTTGAGTCCTGCCTCTGGGTTCAGTGTGAGCAGCCACAGCTCTGTTGGACGCTTGATGTGTGAAAATGCTCCAGCTCTGTCACTTCCCCATTACAGGCCAGAGTTGAAAAAGCCACCTTAGCAGCTTTCCTATCCACACACTGTTCTCTCTCTCTCTCTCTCACCCCGAAGCAATTAAAACACCCTGRTTAGGTAGATGAGTAGTGTAAATCAGAGCGTAAACCTGTGAATGAGCTCAGCTGGAATGACAGAGACAACATAGAAGAATACCTTCTTACAGTAAGTGTATAAATGACGTGAGGAACAAATKATATGTGTTATATGTGAAGTGGTATGAAGAATTAATTCATGTTGAGTTCACAGGTTCATTATTTGAACCCTGCTGGCAGTCTGAGGTGGGGTTCAACCAGCATTCAGACTGCATGACAGGCTGACGGCATTAAAATCATTGGGTTTAGATAGGACAGGACACCGGAGTCATTAACCTTTTCCGATCTCCGATTTGCCCCCAAAATGTTTAAAACCATCTTCCAACTAGACCCAGATGTCATGTCTTGCATCAGCCAGGTGTGTATGTGGGTCAAGATGCTGAGAGGAGGGGAAACATGGATGGAAATGCAGCCTGGTCACATGGTCACACCTAATGCCCTGCAAACTGTTGACTCTCTCTCTCTCTCTCTCTCTCTGGCCATAAGAAAAGAAACAAACTGTGACCAACTCAAAGAAAAAAAGGACTCAGCAGCAGAGAGAAGGTACATCAGTTCAGCTGTCAGTTCTCTTGTCTCTTCTCTCCATCTCTCTGTTTTCCTCTCCTCCCCTGGGCCAGGTAATGTGCCGTAGAGGCAGGTTTCTACAAAGTGAGAGAGGAGAGCTGACTGAGCATATTGGAGAGGAATAGAATAAAAAATGTAGAGAGACACTGAACAAACAGGAAAGCTAACAGTATATCTCTCCTTGGGGTCTATAAATAATGTATATTTCTATACAAAGAACTATAGCTACCTTTGCGAAATAGAGGAACTTAGCTTTTATTACTAACTTCTGACGTTCAAATCAAATCCAATTTATTTATATAGCCCTTCTTACATCAGATGATATCTCAAAGTGCTGTACAGAAACCCAGCCTAAAACCCCAAACAGCAAGCGATGCAGGTGTAGAAGCACGTTCAGAACTACAGGGGAGATTAAGGGGAGACCAGAGAGAAGCTTTCTCCTACATAGCTGGCCTGGGGTGAGGATTAACAGTAAAAGTCCAAGTTACACGGTTATTAAGGATTTAAAAGTAGGTTGAACACACACTGGCCAATTCATGGTAGATTTAACTAATTACTTTACAACACAGGAAATTCATCACCTCACATGATAATTTAGCAGAATGAATAAAACATTAACAGAGTAAAAGTTGGGGGRAAAAATAAAGAATAAAATATGAATATATTAGAAGATAAGGCCAGTCTTTACCATAATCAGACAGACGGATAACGTCTTCTGGATCGATGAGGATTTGCCTAATGAAAGGGACTGAAATCCCATTTACCTTATAGTAACTACATCAGCAGTATCCTGAGGTCCAGAGGTTGCACTGTAGTAGATATATGTACAGAATGCTAGCATTAGTGTCCATGGCGTATTACACTGCATCAGTGTCCTCCCTTCCCAGGGGTCTGTGGTGTGGGCCATCGCTCTCTCTCCAGTGCCATCATAGAGTTATTACCATCCTAATGGCAAGAGAGGYGGAGGATGCCCCAAATGGCCCTGTAAACTAGGGCTGGGTTGTAGAGATTGGGAGAACCATAAATGTAACAAGAGGCCGGTAGCAACCGCTACAGAATGTCCGGTCAGAACAAGGAATGAGGCTTAAGAAGGAAGATGTCCACATTCACACACACCTGACCTCTCTCGGTTCAGATAACTGAGAATCCTATCCAGTGAGAACTGGAATTGTGGTTCTGGAAATAATAAGGAAAATAAACTTACAGCAGGCTATAGCACTGCTATGACATGCATTTAATGGCTGTACAATCTTTGTCCCAAGTGGCGCCCTATTCCGTATATGGTATAGCTTTTTTTGATCAGGGCCTATAGGGGATAGGGTGCCATTTGGGACAAAGTCATACCTGCCTGCTTACACACTGCACAAAAGCATTTCGCTACTCCCGCAATAACATCTGCTAAACAAGTGTATGTGACCAATACAATTAGATTTTGTCCACTTTATTAGCAAGAATTGGTCTGTGTGCTCAGTGCTGGCTGGTGTCTTATGTGATTATACCTGGCAGTGTATATCACATAAGACACTCAGCCTATGTGTGTGAAATGTGAAGTGATGTGGAAATACGGCAGTCTTGTATTGTATACTGGRCAATCTGTTKATGCTCATGACCCAGCCAGCGCAGGATGCTGTGCCTCTAATACAGCGGTAGGCAACTAGATTCCGCCGCGGGTGGTCAGGGGGCTGGAAAATAATTTGAATCATTTGTACMCTGCAAAGTGACCACAACTAAGCACAAAAAGAGATTTGAAAATAACAATAATTTCATATCTTGAGAAATTATCACATCTCTTTTTTTATGGGAGTACTGTACTTGGTGAACAGATTTCCTAAATGAAACACATTTTTAGCTGAATACCATTTTGGGRAAAAAATACTCAAATCTGTTGCCTACCCCCGCTCTATAATATATCTATAACAGATTTTTATATCAGTGAGGGATGGTGAGGACTAGTGAGGGTGGATGGATTTAAGGGCATGATAACACTGTAAAAGCATTCAATTCCCTCTCAGTCTCAGCCTGAATCAATTCTGAGGTCCCGTCCCAAATGTCAATCTATTCCCTATATAATGCACTCTTTTTGACCAGGGCCCATAAGGTAGTAGTGCATTATGTAGGGAATAGGGTGCCATTTGAGACGCACACTGAGCTCTGCTCTCTGTACTCTTCTCCCCCCTCTGACCCCCACACAGTAAAGACCTGATTGATGATTGATCTGACCATTATGATGTGTATCTGGGTTCAACCCAATTAACCTTCAAACCCCAAGTACAGGAGTGGTGGGAGAACGGTTAGGATGCGGTGGGGGAGCGACAGGGCCCTGACAGGTTCACCAATGGCTGAGTCTGAAATGGCATCCTCATTTATTTCCTACATAGGGCACTACTTTTGACCAGAGCTCTATGGGTCAAAGGTAATGCACTATGGGTCAAAGGTAATGCACTATGTAGGAAATAATATTCATCATACACACTCTTCAGGGAGGGTGAAGGATGGTTATTGAGCTCAGCGGTGGTGGTAGGTGGAGTACATCCATATTCTCAGAATTTCACCTCCGATACCTAGATATCAGCCCTCATTTACATCACTCAAATCAATGTTGTACTGCTGATGAAAATGTCATGCATAAGTTCAAATATTGATTGTTTTTCTAAACCATCTTCTGTTATATAATGTAATGATCTAAAATCTTAACCAAGGAAACAAATCCAATGGGACGATTTTTCTGTCATTCGATTCCTTGGGCATTTTTTCAGGTCCAAACAGTGTAAAAAAATATATATATATATATACACTTAGGTCAAGATTTTTATTTTATTTTTACTATTTTCTACATTGTAGAATGATAGTGAAGCATCAAAACAATGAAATAACTCATGGAATCATGCAGTAGGAGGAATGGGCAAGACAAAAGATTGAAGTTCCTTTTAACGGGGTATGGCAGTAAGTGCCAGGCGCAACGGTTTGAGTGTGTCAAGAACTGCAATGCTGCTGGGTTTTCCACGCTCTACCTTGTAGAGTCCATCCCCGACAAATTGAGACTCTTCTGAGGGCAAAAGGGGGTGCAACTCAATATTAGGAAGGTGTTCCTAATGTTTTGTACATTCACTGTACGCTATACATAAAAAAGTATGTGGACACCCCTTCAAATTAGTGGATTTAGCTAATTCAGCCAAACCCGTGGAAACATCTAGGAGCAACAACGGCTCAGCCGCGAAGTGGTAAGCCACACAAACTCACAGAATGGGACCGCCGAGTGTTGAAGCACGTAGCGCGTAAAAATTGTGTGTCCTCAATTGCGACACTCACTACYGAGTTCCAAACTGCCTCTGGCAGCAACAGCAGCGCAAGAGCTGTTTGTCGGGAGCTTCATGAAATGGGTTTCCATGGCTGAGCAGCCACACAAGCCTAAGATCACCACCGGCTGGAGTGGTGTAAAGCTCGCCGCCATTGGACTCTGGAGCAGTGGAAACACGGAGACATATGAGCTGGGGGACTTGTTGACCGGGATCACTGATAGCCAGCAACCCCTGTGAGGCATCCCCGATGATGACCATTTGGACAGTTTAGATGGGGGATCGTTCCTCTCCTCATTTGGTAGGACACATTCATTTAACATTTGTAATTATGACAATGCAGAATCGTCTTGGTTGGAAGCGCAATGTGTTTCTGAGACACCATACACCAAACATGCACTCCACTACACCTCTGGTGCGTATATGTGCTTGGTTGTACTGTTGTTGCTCAGGTCATATTCCATGAAGAAAGGAGGTGAACAAGAAGTTGGTCTGTGATTCCACTATGTTGTCCTCCAAGCTGAGCATGAAAAGAGGAGTTTTGGAAAATCCTTGAGTGCATGAGTTGCACCTTTCAATGTGCAACAACGTTGGAGAACTGCTAATTGGGAGTGCACACACTTTGTACATCGATTGAGAACCAGTATTTACTAATCCTGTACTCCTCTTTTCAACTCCTAGAGGGACACTTGAATATGACATCCATCTATACAGCCAACGACTCCAGGGAAGTTCCCATATTCAATTAACTATACTTTGTGGGAGGCAGCATTAGGGATMTTGATGTACTGTAAGTGTCTTTCAGTTCACATATAACATATACAGTACTTGTAGGGAAGGAGGGATGGGCATTCCCCTAAGAGAGTCAGACGAAGTCCTTGACTCAAGCAAACAAACGTCAGCTGCATTTTCTTTTGTACGGAAACGTTACAGAAACCGATTTCATCAAAATCATTCTATAACCTCCTGTCTATAACCACCCTTCTGTCTGGCCTTGGTGGTGCTCTTTGATCATCACTGAAGAAGTCCAGGTCATCCATTTTCCTCCATTGCCAAGGTACACCTGGGGGTGGCCTCTCGAGTGGCGCAGTGGTCTAAGGCACTGCATCGCAGTTGCTAGTTGTGCCACTAGAGATCCTGGTTCGAGTCCAGGCTTTGTTGCAGCCGGCTGCAACCGGCAGCGCACAATTGTCCCAGCGTCGTCCGGGTTAGGGGAGGGTTTGGCCGGGCAGGGTTGTCCTTGTCCCATCGTGCTCTAGCGACTCCCGTGGTGGGCCGGGTGCAATGCACAATGACACGGTCGCCAGGTGTACGGTGTTTCCACCTGACACATTGGTCTGGCTGACTTCTGGTTTAAGTGGGCATTGAGTCACAAAGCAGTTGGGTCGTGTTTTGGAGGACGTATGGCTCTCGACCTTCGCATCTCCCGTCTCCGTACGGGAGTTGCATTGAGACAAGACTGTAACTACCAATTGGATACCACGAAATTGGGGAGAAAAAGGGGTAAAAGTTAAGAAAATAATAATTGTAAATCACCTGGGGGCCAACATCCATTAATCTGAAGTTTAACCTGCCTCTGGACAGGTTTAATTTAAGGCTTCATTTAGATCTAGATTAACTCTAATCGTCCTTCTGGAAATCAAACTTTTTAAATCTACTATGGCAAGTCTGAGACTTTTTTAAACCTGAGAAATGCCATTTCAGTTAGTCCAGTTTAAAAGTGCAATTGAGTCTAGGATTAGGCTTAATCTGTATCCGCGAAACCGCCCCAATGAGTCTGTTTGTCTATTGAGAAGAAAATTCACGCAGCACACGTACCTGAATGCACTCATGACTCTTTTCTATGTCCACTAAAATTACAATATTTTTCCTGAATTACATTGTGAAAGCCTAACATTGTAATATTATATTTTATAATTTAGCTAGACATGTTGGAAATAGAACTGGCTTTCAAATGATACCCACCTGAACCAGATTGCGATTTATAATCGACTGTTTTTGGATTGCGCAATGAACAACAGTAATCGTGTAAAGGCGGGGATGCAGGGCTGTGTTCCAAACAAAACAACTACAAGTGTGCTTGCTCTAGTTCCTCAACGGCACAGCTAGGAGAGCTTAAAAAAGCATCTTATAGTTGAAGACTCTTTTTTGAGTTAAAACGGTGCATTGAAATTGCTTTGGAACTGGGCACACTTTGGAGAGATGTGGCCATTTGGAGTCACAAGTTAGTCCTCTCAYTTAAACCCTTGTAATTTTTTGTCTTATGTTGCACCTACCCCACATTTTCCAGGAATATTCTTATCATGTTACTGAATGTATACAGATTACTTATAGATTTCGTTATCAACAAATGCAGCGAAAAGTATAGTAAATGTAAAACGCACATAAAATCAGCAGTGTAATGTTCGGGTTCAGTCTTGTGAACTGTTCTCATCACCTTTGGTCTAATAATTTTTACATMATCTCCAAACTGTTCCTTTTCAATTGCTACCATAGTTCTSYATATTTCTTCTATAAGAAACATTTCAATTTAGCCCTATCCATATAGGCCATTTCCCTTGAGTATAAAGGGTTCAGATTTAAGGGTCTTACAGGACTATAAAGCCTCCTCTATGGCCTCCATTCCTCAGATGTGAGGTGTGAAATGTAGTGAAGTGGACCAGGAGGGTCAGGACCCCAGTATTTTGTCCAAAATGTCACCCTTTACCCTTTRTAGTGCACTACTTTTGACCAGAGTCAATAGGGCTCTGGTCAAAAGTAGTGTACTATATAGGGAATAGGGTGTCATTTGGGCCCACATTCTATGAGGAAAGTGCAATGAAGCATTGCCCTTGGTAGGACTGGGGCTCGGGGGGAGAGGCAGGAGGTAGTGTAGTGTGGAATATAGCACCCTTCATCAGTGAAGACAGCAGAAAGGTTGAAGCAGTCTGTCTCATCCAAGCGTGTCAGCCTGTCATACGATCACCCATCTTACTGGCCCTGATTCATACAGGCTGTAAATGCCTGGTGAAACCTACAACCTAGGAGACATACCTGCTATAAAAGTGCTTATAAATGCCATTCTTCACTCCAATCTGAGCCATGCATGCATGCACACAGGCACGTACACACACACACACACACACGCACACATGCAGACATTCACACATATAAGAACACAAATGGAAGTGCACATGCACACACAAACAAAGAGCTCCACGTGTCTGTGTGCAGGTAAAGAGATGTGTTTGTGTACAGATACTGTACAGTTATCCATAGGAAATCACTCTCGACTGTGTGTGGTTGAACGTCTTTGATGAGGCACAGAAAACACTCTGAGCTAATGGAAAACCCTGACTCATTATTTTGAATTATTAATATCCCTGGGGACCTTTTTCAAATGTGTTGCCAAAAGCCACAACACCAATTAAACACCAACACCCTGAGAATGTCACGTAATCCAATCGTGTGCCCTTAGAGGAATGTTAACTTTGGGGCTTAAGACAGAGGGAGTAGAGTGGCCCAGATTCAGACTACATCACGTGTAATGGCTTGTTTCTCCCTCCCTCCCTCCCTCCCTCCCTCCCTCTTTTTCTCCTTTTCTCTCTACCTGCTAATGAAAGGCTCCAACCAGCCAATCCCATGAGTGCTCACCATCACTTTGTTCTTGTTTTTCAGTGTTGGTCTCAGCAGCTCCATCCTCCATCTCCCTTTAACAGTTGTTTAAAGTAGTAAAGTAAAAAATACTTTAAAGTACTACTTAAGTCGTTTTGGAGTATCTGTACTTACTCTTTATATTTTTGACATCTTTTACTTTTATCCACTACATTCCTAAAGAAAATAAGGTGTGTTTTACTCCCATACATTTTACCTGACACAAAAAATGACTTGTTAAATTTTGAAGGCTGAGGCAGGAAGATGTTATGGTCCAATTCACACACCTATCAATATAACGTGTTGTCATCCCTACTGCCTCTGATCTGGCGGACTCACAAAACACCAATACTGCATTTGTAAATGATGTCAGGGTGTTGGTGTGCCCCACCCATTCTGCCTGTGGAAAAAAGAAAACTGAGCTCTCTGGTTTGCTTAATATAAGGAATTTGATGTAGGGCATTTAGTTTACTTGACCATTTTTTGTACTTTCCACCCCTGTACTTCAGTACATTTAAAACCAGATACCTTTACTTAAGTAGTATTTTACTGGGTGACTTATATTTTAATTCATTTTTTATTAAGGTATCTTTACTTTTACTCAAGTAGGACAATTGAGTACTTTTTCCACCACTGCCCTTCAGTTATTCTCTGCCTGCTGTTTACAAGCATTGCTCTGTGAATAGTCACACTTAAGTACATCTCCTATGAGCTGACAACCTTTTAAGCACCAGCTGATGACCAGCCAGAGACTGTGTAAAGTGTGTGTTTGTGTGTTATGTGTGTGGGTGTGTGGTGTGTGTGTGTGTGTGTGTGTGTGTGTGTGTGTGTGTGTGTGTGTGTTGTTGTGTGTGTGTGTGTGTGTGTGTGTGTGTGGTGTGTGTGTGTGTGTGGTGTGTGTGTGGCTGTTGGTGTGTCAGAGACAAATAGTTTATCAACCATTGTGTATTATAGGCAGAGGCAAGAGATGATTGAGGATAAATTGAGATGCTGGACTGGATGGATAAATCACCTATCTATCATTGTGCTGCTTATTTCCCAACAGTTCATTGTAAAATAGAGAAAGTTATTTACAGATTCAGGTGAGTCAGCCAACAAAGAAACAACGAAGACACAAATTGATTAGAACTGGATACATTTTTTTACTGAAAAGAAAAATAACACTTTAAAAACATTTGCCACTGGCTAGTACCAATATTGTACAGTGCGAAACATACTGTACTGCTCGTGATATTAGTTCAGTTACAGCAAGTTTAAAATGTCAATTAAATGTCAATTCTCAAGATATATGGCTATTCTAAGTAAAGGTACACTTCCCCAGTCTATTTTTTTTAGTATCTCCTCGAATTAAAATCACCACAGATAATCAATCCTTATCATTATCATAATTAGCATTTTAAACAATACTTTTATCAAGACATTTGGATATTCAACCTGACTAAAGAATTACATTAGTGATAGTTATCACTTCTAAAGTCTCCCTTTCTATTCTAGTATGCTATGTAAATCTACCGAAAGAAATCTACTGAAAATGCAATGCCCTGGTCCAGACTTTGTGAAAAGTTAAGACCGAGGTTACACAATATGAGATCTTTGTGCGCTCCCCCTCGTCCCAAAATACAATCACTTCCCAACATGAGGCGTCAGAGCAATTAGAGCAGCATCAATCAATCATCATAACTCAATCAGCATCCCCAACACAGAGCAGAGCATACAGAGCAGAGAACTAGGCAATGGCTGAGTCCCAAATTCCACCCTTTCCCCATCTGTTCAAAAGTAGTGCACTATACAGGGAACATGGTGTCATTTGGGAGGCATACAATATATCTTGATAAAAAGTGGACGCAGTCAACGGGGGAGAAACTCAAACATTAAAAATGGGATGAAAGTTCATGGCAATGTCTTATTTACTCATTGGTGATGACAGAAGGTTACATTTTGAATTAATAGAGCGTGTGAGATGGATGTCTTGGTTTGTGTGATTATATTTCTCCTCACAGAAATGGAAATGGCTGCTTCGTTGGCCAGGATGATAAGTCAAACCACGATGAGCAGCCAGCGCTCGCTCCGCTGATTCTGGCTCCAGTATAATACATTACAGTGACTGCATTCACTATAGAAAGTACACTACTTTTGAGCAGAGTCCTGGTCAAAAGTAGGGCACTAAATAGGAAATAGGGAGCTATTTGGGACAAAGCCCCTAGCTCTCATCTAAATATGGGCCAGACCAACTTCTCATTTACACGTCTCTCTTTTGCAATCTCAAAGTTTTAATGTCTATCCATGTCTATCCATGCTTGTCAACTATCCAAGAAATATTGCCATAGCCCTCGTACACTCCTCTTCTTACATATGCATCCCAAATTTCATCCTATTCCCTATATAGTGCACTACTTTTGCTCCGCCACTTYCGGCTCTGCTGGCACAATGGTTTGAAATCATCCTCAAATACCAGATAATAAATATTCCTATATCCATGGTATTTAAAGGATGGTTCTCTGTCCACTGGCCTATCTCCTGGGTCATAAACATATTTTTAAAGCAGAACCATACATCAATGATTCATACAACATTTTTTWATTCACTGTGCTCAAGTAATTCACTTCACTTAATTCACAGTTTTTCCATTTCCGTTTTTCGAGCTAACTTGCATTAAAACAGACCAAGACAGATAGATATGGCCAATTTGATGTACTTTAATACGGTAACAATTAATGTCCTGGTGCTCTAACACCTTGGGCTAGATTCAATCCACATCGTGGAAGAGCCGTGTTAGGCCATTTCCCGATAGAGCCGACATATGCAGTGTGTACCGTGAATGTAGTCTCGGCGAACACAGGAACATTGTCTTTTAAATTTCAATTCTGCTATTGCGCAGATCTTCCGCATTAAATCTAGGCCCTAATCCCTCCTGGGGTTAGCTTTTGAGACAGGCAGCAGTGAGGCTCTGAGCAGAGGAAGTGGAAGGCCAGTAACTGTGGGATGTCCAAGACCACACATACAGTGGGCTACTTTCTGAGTAGCAAGATACACACACATCCTCGTCTGCTAGAAACACTGAGCCTCACATATCAAAGTGTACAGTCGTGCTCTTTCTCTCTCACTCTCTCTCTTTTCTCTCGTGCGCTCTCCCTCTGTCTCTACTTCCCATATCAATGTCAGTAATGTTGGAGATTGCTGTGCATTGGGGCCAGTTGGGACCAAAACAAGGCAAAACGCATATTTTCTAATAACAGTGTAGGAAATGTTACGAAGTCTATTGCTACAGGATAGAGGGTTTGTATCCTTGGTTAACAGTTTTGTAAAGGTACACATTAAACAGAGGAGTGGGGAGAGATACAGTACCCATGTGGCACAAACTGAATGTTGATTGCACATCAATATAACGCATGTACAGTAATACTCGTATGTTAGTGAGAAAGAGTTAAATGTWGAACAACTACAAGTGAGTAAAATACACGGAGTGCCTGCCTCATTCTAGGAAGGTCAACAAAGAATTGTTAGACGTGTACCCTCTGTACCAACATTGCTGAATATTAGCAAATCTTACAGAATATAAAGAAAATCCCCCCTCTCTTTTGTCTCTCTGTACTGAGTATGTCCACATGGATGCATAAAGATGTGTATTATCATCCCACTCTCTGCCCCTCCCCCCCTCCCCAGCTAAGAGAAAACACTGATAATGAAGACTCCTCACAGTTCAGTACCCCTGCAGTGCCCCATCAGGCAAGGATTCTGAGAAACACACAAACCACCCACACACACACCAGGGAGCTACACACACATTCAGTTATTAGCTCTGGTGGAACAGTTTAAGGAGGAAATGAGAAAAGCATCCTTAAACGATGTTATTTTGCCACTTTTGAGCACAAGCAAAAGTTTGAAACYAATCTCAATATCATTACACACTCCTTCACAGAACTGCTCCGCGTGTTTGAGATGTACTGTAAACCACTACTGAGTGTTGCACAATATCACATAGGCAAGACAGAGAGCCCATTTGTTAAAAGTCAATAGCACAATACAMAGAAAGTAAATGCCATAAGAATGACATGACAAGAATACTGAGATTTTGGTTCATACAAGAATGAAGAAAAACACAGGCAGTGCAGAGAGAACTAGAGTAACTAGCAGCAATACTAGTTCAACACAAGTAAATATACTGTAGATATAAAGAGAGGGAGATTACCATAAGCAGTGTGACACAAGTCATCTAGGCTAGGCCTAGTCCACTTTCTATAAACCTCATGGCAGTATTAAATGATGCACAGTTAGCAATGCAATGCAGACACACACAGTAAGACAGAGCGCTCACAGCATAAGGGTATCATTCCCTGGGAGTGAACTGAACACGACAAGAAAGAAACGTCYGTGTCCATAGTTCAGCAGGGTAAAACATCAACGTGGAAGGGCTCTGGTACGGTGTCACTGTTGCATGTGTAATGAGCAATAAGCTACAATTGACCTAGTGTATGAAGAATCTAAAAATACAAACACCTGCCTCGTTCACACACAAACACGCACAGGTGCTCAGAGACACAGAAATGGTTTCCCTGACAACCACTGAGCGGAGAGGATCGGAACTAGTCGAAAGACATCTCCGATCCTATTCCGTTACGTTATGACGGTACATGAGGTGACGGCAATTATCATACGAGGGATAGCAGTAACCCTGAGATATTCAAGTCAAACAGTCCATAAGAAATACTAATACAATAAGTTAAAATAAAAGCTGTTTTATACGATATATAGATACTTTGAATTATTGGTAAGACTAATTTAGTACTATCTTTTCTATTTGTGGTACATGTATAGATAACGGAAATCTATTCTCTAAAGCTCCGAAAACCACCAAAACACTTTATAAATACATTTAGCTCCTTAGGGAGATCTACGTACTTCCTGAAAAAAAATGAGCTTTAATCTGATTTCACACAGCTGACAGGTAGACAAAGGAGGAAATATGTCGCCATCTCTTCTCCCCTTTCTCAAAGAGTTTTTATTTTCCCTGCAGGTGCTGCATCTCTCTCTCTCTCTCTCTCTCTCTCTCTCTCGCTCTCTCTCTCTCTCGCTCTCTCGCTCGCTCTCTCTCGCTCTCTCTCGCTCTCTCTCTCTCTAAAAGAAGACTTTCTGGGCTCCTGAGCTTAAAATCTAACTCTATGTGTCTCTTGAGACTAAAGGATGATCTATCCACTCCTCTCTTTTACCTTCTCTCTCTGGTTCTCTCCAGTAGAGGCATTAGTTGAGACAGTGAAAATGGATGGGGGGAAATTTACAGTTCACCTCTTGACAGTAGCTGCTACTGGATTTCACTTAGTGCCTTCAATTCATCTGAGAGCTGAGGATTGAAGCCTCCTCAGTGAGTAAAACCACCTGAACCCCGTCTTCCTGTTGCACCTCTTCTACAGAGCGCTCCCGTCCAGGACCTCTCAAGGAAAGCCGTCACTATAGGCTATCGGTGATGAGATACACAGCCAGTAGGCTGACAAAGGTGAAAGGTGAGCAATGTCACAAAAGGTTGTCATAGTCAAGCAGCTTGGAGTGCTGGCGGGTTTTCCACAGGCGGAAGAGACGGAAGTCAAAGTACATCTCGATCATCTCCTTGCCTAGAGAGAGAGAGAAATAGAGAGAGAGTGGGTGGGGTCGAGGGGCACCGGTTAAGTACAGTTGATTTCTCTTCACCCCTCCGCTAGCTAATCTGTTCTCAGAAAGGAAAATAATTAACTCCCCCCCCTTCCCAACAACTACTCTCGAAGGTTGATTGAAATATACAGTTGATTGAAGTGTTCATGTACTGTAAAGCTTGATCAAGCTATAAACTGGTGGAAATGGAGGAGACAAGATAAAAGAGAGAGAGAGAGGTGGAGAAATAGAGGGGTCTTGTGGGTCAATAGAGGAGAGGGAAACACTCAGTGGAGATCATGAGAAATTAATTGAGAAATAATTAGCATGACATCAATAAGTGTCAGGGGGAAATGATTGATGGGCTCAGGAACTTCAGACATGTCTGCCGGCGTGTTCCCTAATGTCCTGATTAACTTGGTTTGCCTTGCTGGGTTTGATTAATGTTTACATTCATGGGAACGTGCACAGCGGCGCATGTAGCAGATATTGGAAAATCGATCATGTACATATGTGAAATTGCGTTTGTGGGGTCATGCATACTACACTCACCCTGCGCAGACAGCTCTAGTGGGGACTTGAATTCGATGGCATGAGGTCTCATTAGCTGCTTCAGATTCTGGATTAGCTGTGAAGCAGAACATTTTACATTTTCAAAAACATCCATCTGGCAAMACAGACAAACCTCTTGAGAGGAGAGAAAATAGTCTTCTGTTCACAGCAAAAACAATTGCAGACATATTGTCACTCRTTCTTTTTCCAAAGGAAACTAACGCTCAGTTGTACCTCCAAAAGCAATACAACTAACTCCAAAGTTAAATGTCATAACATCAACTGAAAAGAGCCCTTCATAGTGGGAACGACAGGGGCAGAGTGTGTCTTGTGTATACAGCAGAATGGGAAGTGACACTGAAGTGTTAACCTGTGTTTGTCTCCCTGAGTATATCTGTTGTTGAGTGGCTGTTGTGTACGAGGAGAGTGCTCATTGCTGGAGAGAGCCTGTCAGAGCACATTACTGTACCTTACATAACCCTCCTCCTGCCCACTTCGCCGCTCACTCCCTACACCTCCCCTCTCCCCGCTCCTCTCCCTCTCTCTGCACCTCCCCTTTCCCTGCACCTCTTCTCTTCTCCGCTCCTGCTCTCCTACTCCACTCCCTGCAGTCTGGACCAGCCAGTGCCACTGCCCCATGGAGCCTCGCAACCAATTAACAATGTTTTTCCAGAAGCCCGTTTCCTCTCTGCTGACGCCATTCACAGAGCAGAAGAAGTAGCAGCATGCTCAGGATCTAAATCAATGCACGGAACCTCTGGGGAGTTTGTGTGTGTGTGTGTGTGTGTGTGTGTGTGTGGGAGAGGTCAGGGTTCGCGGCCCCTAGCGGGACTCTGCTAATATAACGTGCTCCAGTGTTACAGTGCTTAACCTCATCTCCCCTGACCGTGTCGACAGAGATGAACAACAATAGTTTGAACCCTTAAAGCCGGGTCACTGTTTTAAAAGAGGGGAATACTGTGCAACAGAAGGATTTCGGTGGTAGATTCTATCGGCAGAAATCAGCAGACTCACGGATGAACAGAATTCAGAGGAGGAACTAATGATGTTTTTGTCTTGCCCTTTGTAGGCTAGAGGTGACTGCTCCCCAGAAGAAGACTGTACAGGGAGTGAATACAACTAAAGGAGTGGAAACGAGCTGTATAACAAAGTTAAGGTTTGCATCCCAAATGGCACCCCATTCCCTATAGGCCCTGGTCAAAGTAGTGCACTATACAGTATATGGAAAAGGTTGCCATTTGGGAGACACCCAAAATCAATCAAGGAGATGTTAGAGTTGAATTGCAGATACAGGTAGGCTGGGTGTGTACCGGTACGTAGGTCTCTGAAACTAGCAGACTATTATTAGACGGATGACTAAAGCTTTCTATCTGCATTCCAACTGAGGTAGCAGGGGATTACAGATAGCAGAAGAGAACACTGAAAAATGCACTGAAAAATGCTTCCCTGTTTCATTTCTGCGACTTGTACAGCCTCCAGACTGCCACACACGCACGGCACGCACGCACGCACGCACGCACGCCACGCACGCACGCACGCACGCACGCACGCACGCACGCACGCACGCACGCACGCACGCACGCACGCACGCACGACCACGCACGCACCGCACGACCACGCACGCACGCACGCACGCACACACACACACACACACACACACACACACACACACACACACACACACACACACACACACACACACACAACACACACACACCACACCACACACACACACACACCACCCCATGAGAAGGAACAACGTGGAGAAAATGTCAGATAGACTGAACAACACTGATGTCTGTGTCAGAGTGTAGACAGACTGTACAGTCATGCTAATGTACAAAATGCATGCATGTGTTGCTGTATATTGGACTGCCTAATACAGCCTGTGAAAACGGTATGTTCAATTATTTAAATGAGTAAACACAAATGCTGTAGCATGTGTACAGAGTTTCTGTGTGAGAGTGCATGCATTTTCAAGACCATCTGAACTAAGTGCCTGTGTGTGTGTGTTTGTGTGTGCGTGCCTGAGTGCGTGCGTGTGTGTCTGTGTGTGTCCGTGAAACTGTTTGTGTGCATAGCTGCTTGTTCCCTGCAGTGTCTGCCAGTACGGCTTAGGCTCTGTGGGTGAGGAGGGCCAGGGCAGGGGGATGTGTGTGTGTGTGAGGCTCTATACTGGCTACATGAATAAAAAAAGAGGGATAGGCCTATATACTGTGCATTAATCTATAATGAAGCAGTACGGTTGTGGTAATAAATGTTGACAGTGACAGAATAGGAAACAACTCTTTACATAAGTTAATATAGTACTGGGTAGGGTTAGCCTGGGTACCAGTCTGTTCAGCTGTCATATGACAAAGATTAGCATGACGAGGATTGTCAAGGAGTGGAATGACAGCTAAACAGACTGCTACCCAGACTATGGTGCCAAAATTTCAGTAACTTTCACAAAATCCCAAAGGTTTTGGCAGAAATTCCTGGAATCAGGAGGGGAGAACGCAGGAAATCCAGGAATCCTCCAACTGGGATTTCTAGAAAACCTGGTATATTTGGGAAAATTACTAGAATTTTGCAACTACAATAGGAAACTTTAAATCCATACTTTTTCTCCATTGGCGCTCCCCAGAACATAGCAGCCCATTATGTGAATGAGGTTGGCCTCAGGGTTTAGTTTGCTCATAAACCGACTCAACTTCTTCCAAAACCTGCCCATACAAATAAAAGTGGAAGAGATTAAATTAATCTGCATTAATATGGTAGTCTATGTTCCTGCAATCCAGTGACAGTTGTCATGGTGATATTGTTGTCAGAAGTGAGTGAACTTACTGGATCATGTCCTCCTCCTTCTCCACCTTGGCAAACGTGGCCACTTTGTTCTTGAGCAGGTACAGATGCCCCGGACCTCCCTGGAGAACAGGTTAATTCCAGTTATGTGCGTGCAACAATAACCGCAGCAGCAATAAGCTGACTTAAACGCTGAGTTTGAGACAACAAGGACCCATTCTCCAGCTCACACACGCAAACACACAATATTGTCTAAACCATCTCCCCTTCCTCTCTCTCACCTGACAGAAGATGAGCATGGTCCAGATCTTACAGCCTTTCCTGTAGGCCGTCAGCTTCTTCTCTATCTCCTCTGTGATTGGAGGGAAAGATGAGAAGGGAAAGTAAAAATGTTACTTTTCTGCAGGCTGGGGAGAGAGGCCACATACTGTACTATGATCATTATTCAGGGCATACCATGACTGAAAAACAAACACATCAATCTACTCACCAATGATGTCATCGAATGTGGCATGTTCATGATCCTACAGAAAAAAATGAAAAATAGGACACAATAAGATGAGACGGTAAGACAATTCCGACTACTGTGTGAACGGGGTGGTTTATGGTATGCCCGTTATGGCGTAGCATTTAAAAAGTTGATCTTTTCCATATAAACTGTAATAATTAGGAAGTGTAGAAGAGGCTCTTGTAAATCGATATGACAGTCATCAGAATATCCAGGAATTATCATAACAGGACCAGTGGATGAGAGGGACTCACATAAAGGATGGGGATGACCGAGGGGTCGTCCCGACGGATGATGTTAGGGACATATTCAGCCTTCGGGACTTTAGAGGATATCAGCTGGAAGAAGACGGACAGTCTCAACATCTATACAAAAATCTACGAAAAACTGTCCACAATGGGTACATTATATACTGTAAGTAACATCATAATAAGAATGGAAACAGATAAATACATTTGTCAGAAACAACCCTACTTAGTAGTATGATATCTGTTTAAGGTCATCTAGAACAGAGCTACAGAGATATTCTACTACAGTTGACACTTAGCTATTAACAACACAATGTACCCTATTCACTTTGCACTGCTATGAGATGGCTAACTGGTCTCGTAGGTGAGCTGAGAATCTCACTATGATTTTGGGTGGGATGAAGTCCTCTCCCTCGCAGGCTGCTCTCTCCAGCTCTCTCTCCTCCTCCCAGTCTGCATCCTCCTGTGACCCTTCATCTAGAGCCCCTGCAGGACTGCAGGTCCCCATCTGACACACACACACACACACACACACACACACACACACACACACCACACACACACACCACACACAACACACACCACACACACACACACACACACACACACCACCACACACACACACACACACACACAACACACCACACACACAGTCCCTTGTTGAGAGATGAAAGGATGACAAACAGAGCTGATTACAGGAGAGTATACAACCAATGCAGCACACCTGGCTGCTGGCTGTTTGCAGAGAGAAGAAGACAGGAATCATAGAGAGACACACACCGAGGAAATATCACATTTACATAAGTATTCAGACCCTATACTCAGTCATTTGTTGAAGCACCTTTGGCAGCGATTACAGCATCGACTCTTCTTGGGTATGACGCTACAAGCTTGGCACACCTGTATTTGGGGAGTTTCTCACATTCTTCTCTGCAGATCCTCGCAAGGTCTGTCAGGTTGGATGGGGAGCATCGAGGCACAGCTATTTTTGTCACACCCTGATCTGTTTCACTTGTCCTCGTTATTGTCTCCACCCCCTCCAGGTGTCGCTTGTTTTCCCAGAGTATTTATCCCTGTGTTTCCTGTCTCTCTGTGCCAGTTCGTCTTGTATGTCCAAGCCGACCAGCGTTTTTCCCCGGTTTCCTGCTTTGCCTTTTCTCCTTTTTCTAGTCCTCCCGGTTTTGACCCTTGCCTGTTCTGGACTCTGTACCCGCCTGCCTTACCATTCTGCCTGCCCTGACCTCGAGCCTGCCTGCCACTCTGTACCTCCTGGACTCTGATCTGGTTATGACCTTTTGCCTGTCCACGACCATTCTTTTGCCTATTCCTTTTGGATTTATTAATCATCTTAAACTCCAATCATCTGCTTCCTGTGTCTGCATTTGGGTTTCAGGTCTCTGCGTTGTCTTGGGTGTGTGCTTAGCCTCGTTGTCCTGTTGGAAGGTGAACCTTCGCTCCCAGTCTGAGGTCCTAAGCTCTCTGGAGCAGGTTTTTATCAAGGATCTCTGTACTTTGCTCCGTTCATCTTTCCCTCGATCCTGACTAGTCTCCCAGTCCCTGCCGCTGAAAAACATTCCCACCACCATGCCTCAGTTTGGCCGGGAGGCCAGCTCTAGGAAGAATCTTGGTGGTTCCAAACTTCTTCCATTTAAGAATGATGGAGGCCACTGTGTTCGTACCCTTCACCAGATCTGTGCCTCAACACAATCCTTTCTCTGAGCTCTACGGACAATTCCTTCGACCTCATGGCTTGGTTTTTGCTCTGACATGCACTGTCAACTGTGGGACCTTATATAGTCAAGTGTGTGCCTTTCTAAATCCTGTCTAATTAATTGAATTTACCACAGGTGGACTCAAGAAACATCTCAAGTGATCAATGGAAACAGGATGCACCTGAGTTCAATTTCGAGTCTCATAGCAAAGGGTCTGAATACTTATGTAAATAAGGTATTTCTGTTTTTAATTTTTTATACATTTGCAAAAATTCCGAACAACCTGTTTTTGCTTTGTCATTATGCGGTATTGTGTGTAGATTGAGGATTTTGGTTTTTGTTCATCCATTTTAGGATAAGGCTGTAACGTAACAAAATGTGGGAAAAGTCAAGAGGTCTGAATAATTTCCGAATGCACTGTAGCACAAGAAATCATAGGCACATAAAGCAGGCACACAAAGCCATCAGATACACAGACAATAGGTTGCAGAGAGACACGGACGCAAAATATTTAGATGAAAGACAGAGCTCGGAACATACAAGCACAGACTCGGACAGACCCTGGACAGATATGGAGGACTGCAGAGACAGTACAGGCGTAAAGGACAGACGTACAGACGCAAGGTACAGTAGACCGCTGCCGCCAAAAGACAGACGTGAATAGGTAGAGGAAAAATACAATCAGGGTCAAACAGTCTGTACAGGGGAGCTTCTTTCAAATGAGTGTGTGTGTGTTTGTGTGAGTGTGTGCGTGTCCATAGTGTACGTATAGTGCCTGTTTGTGCCTCAGTAAAGTTATTCTTAACTGTACATGCTTGTGCCCGAGTATGCTTGAGTGAGAAAGTGTGTTTGCGTATGTCTCCTGGGCACGTCAGCTTGCATGAGCGAGTGTGTGTGTATAGTATGTGTCTGGACTCACTGTCTCTGGAGCCATGGAGAGAGTCTGGCTTCATAGGGGTTGGGTCACTCCAGGAGCGGTTGAAACTCTTAGCTCGGCGGTCGGCGTATGCTGATGAAGGAGTGGAGGAGAATGAGTGGAGGATGAGGAGGAGGCCGGGGGCGGGGGGGGAGAGTGCCACACACACTTTCCCTAATCAAGCCCAAAAGACACTGGGTGTGTTCCAATAATATCTATTTTCTTCTGAAGTGTACACTTGTTCACTACTTCCCACAAACCTAAAAGCATTGGATTGGTGGAGGCTAGAGGGAGTTTCCACCTTGTATTTTAATACCTGTAATTTCCTTTCAAATCAGTGAAGGGAAGTGAACAAAGGAACACTTTGGGAGAAAAGGAGAGATAATTGGGATGTAGCCACTCCACACAGACGCTAGGAACTCAWCAGAAACGTCTTTCACCACGGAGTGGGATTTAGTCCGCTATACAGACGCCAACACACACAAACACTTCCCATATGTACAACACATCCCGGTTCATTCAAAAACAGCCTGGGTGAAAACACGTTCCTTGTATTGCTCTGACTGAGTCATCATCACGAAACAGTGATACTGAGTGGGTGAGCATCTGGTACTCCAGCTCACAGGTGGGCCTGTCRTATCCAAACCACCCAGTCACTTAACAGATGCTAATAAAGTCAACACCTCTACCAGCTTCGTCTAACCAGACATCCTACTATAAAACGCCAACTTGAAAGCTTTCATGCCGTAACATTGACCATCTTGACTCTTTGACCACTTTCACCCGGGAGTTGGATGTCTATTTTTCAGACAGGTTGAAATGTAAGAGAGGGACACAGAATTCAGAGGGGAGAACAGGTGGAAAGGGGCGGGTGAAGTGAGATTCGGTGTGCTTGGGAGACTATACTACTACAGTTTCACCACACTCCCACAATGGACCACTTGGTTCCATTTACTGTAGCTTCAACTAGTTGATATTGAGCCATGCCACACTTATTTATGAATGCATGAATGTACCATGCAGTATATTTTATCCAGCACACACTGACACATGTACTGTACAGGCTGAATGCATTTAGCACAACCACACTGACGAAAGTTGAGCCCATAATAACAAGCTACGACGGCACAGGCACCAGGGCCACACTCACTGGGGAACTCACTCTGAGCCTTCATTCTGCGGCTGCCCACCATTCTCAGGTGCTTCCGGAAGTTCCTGTCACAGAAAAGAACAGAGCAGTAGAAGGGAGAAGAAAGAGTGAGGGGAGAGAAGGAGAACAGAGGGAGAAGAAGAGGGAGAGAGCAGAGGGAAGAAGAAGAGTAACAGTTTTAGTAACTTACCTGGACAGAATGTGAACAGCTTGTCAATCAATGCCTGTTCATGTACTGGGGGGGTGGGTGGGGGGGGGGGTGCTTGCTGTTTGAAGTATTCAGTCTGATCAAACTGATTCCTTTCGAACTCTCTCCACAACATGATTCAACTGGATCAAAAGAGATGAACTCTTTTCCAAGTTCGGTCAGACTGACTCATTCAAACCTCTGAAAAAAGATCTAAAACATTGTGGATCTGTGAATTTAAAAAAAAATCCAAGCTTGTGAAACAAGTTCCTGTGACTCAGCTGTCATCTACCTGACTGTACAACGTTCAAAAAAATAAAAAAACAGTGATGTTGTTACAACAGATTGTAAATACTGACTAGATTCAGTATGCGTAGAGATAACTTGTTACTGGAGCATCCTCATAAACATATGAGTGAAAGAGGCAATTACTAAAACACTTTCTTAAGGAAACACATGCAATGGTTTGGCTCAGTTGCGAACTGTCATTCAGAGCAGATGGGCAGAGCCCCAACTGTTTTGGGCCCCACCTGTTTGGCAAGAAATATATACAGTGCATTCTAAAATGGATTTGAAAGAATCTCAGCAATCTACACACAATACCTCCATAATGACAAAAGCAAAAACAGGTTTTTAGACATTTTGCTCATTTATTACAAATAAAAACCTGAAATATCACATTTACAAAAGTATACAGACCTTCGTTCCCTTCCGCTGAAAAACATTCTTCAACAGCGGGCTGTCATGTGCCTTTTACTGAGGAGTGGCTTCCGTCTGGGCCACTCTAACATAAAGGCCTGATTGGTGGAGTGCTGCAGAGATGGTTGTCCTTCTGGAAAGTTCTGCCATCTCCACAGAAGTACTCTAGAGCTCTGTCAGAGTGACCATTGGGTTCTGGGTCACTCCCAGAGCGACGGCCCTTCTCCCCCGATTGCTCAGCTTTGGCCGGCGCGGCCAGCTCTAGGAAGAGTCTTGGTGGTTCCAAACTTCTTAAATTTAAGAATGATGGAGGCCACTGTGTTCTTGGGGACCTTCAAGCTGCAGACATTTTTCCGTACCCTTCCCCATATCTGTGCCTCGACACAATCCTATCACGGAGCTCTACGGATGATTTCTTCGACCTCATGGTTGGTTTTTGCTCTGAACATGCACTGTCAACTGTGGGACCTTTATATAAACAGGTGTGTGCCTTTCTTAAATCATGTCCAGTCAATTGAATGGATGCATCTGAGCTCAATTTTGAGTCTCACAGCAAAGCGTCTGAATACTTACGGAAATTTGTTTTTTGTTTTTTATTTTTATAAATTTGCCAACATTTCTGAAAAAAAGTTTTTTTGCTTTGTCATTAGGGGTATTGTGAGTAGATTGCTGAGGATTTGTATTTTGATTTTAGAAATAAGGTTGTAACGTAACAAATGTGGAAAAAGTCAAGTGGTCTGAATACTTTTCCAAAGACACTGTATGTATATATACAGTATTACTTGATTTATTTATATATATTTTTTGTTATTAATATAAAAAATGTGTTGTTTTGCATGTTAATGTGGCATTAATACGTGTCACATATCAGTTTGCAAACAATGTTTTAAAAAATCCTTGAGTTAATAAAGCCGCATACAGAAACATGGTCTCATCTTTGCTTTCTTGAGTAAGGCAGCTCCAAAATGCAGGTGTTTCAGCCTAGCTCAGTGCTTTCTGTGGTGGTGGGGCAGCCAGCGGAAAATACCGAGCGTAGGGGTTGGTAATGTTCTCTAGTTGTGCCATGATTGGCTCAGTGTTCTGTCACTCACTGGGACACTACGTCACTGCAAAATCTACGGGGAGAGTTGAAAAATCAAGCCCTTTGGGTGCTGCCATAGAGTTACATTAGAAGTGTCCATCCATCAAGGCTCAAGGTCATTGGCCACAGATAAAATGACGTCAAATCAAGTTATATCTACCATAGCTTTGATTGGACTGATCATGTCAACATCATACTTTCAAAATCCTAGCTAGCTAACTAGACAAGCTGTCATTATCATGAATCAAGTCAACAATCTACTGACAAATCCTTTTCAATCTGTCATATGAAGAGAAATTATAGAGAAAATGTATCCATGCTCATCGACCATTGGACATAAACATTACACAACAAATTTGAAATTGCAAATTCAACAATGAGTGGTTTGGAAGGAATCAGTGGCTATCTGCAAGCGTTGCTAAGCAATCATTAGCCTGTTATTCAGTTGATTGGGTGTGTGGTCCAAGTCTACGTTTAAGCATCTCTTTTCCAAGCTTAAAAGGATTTCAATTTTATTTTATTAGGATATTTTTTAGTCCTCATTTGGACTAATCTTCAAAGAGTCCTTAAACATTAAAATACAATTTATAATACGGTCACATTTTCACATATAACACACTGTTACAAACAGACATAATACACTAACATATTGATCTGATAAATACTCTAACAGTCTTTTCTGTCTGGATAACACATAGATGGTGGACAATCTATTCCTAGTATTTACTGAATGTCTGTCTCTTACCAATTGAATACTGTTGTGAATAGAGTTTGGCCGTTTTAAATGGTGTACATTATGAAATAAAATAAGCATGTTTTTTCAATTATCTTGTTGATTGATGACCAACCAAGAGCATTGCGTATGACTACAACAGAAGACCCATATGTCCACCTTAAAACAATCCTTGCTGCTTTGTTCTGTGCATTCTGCAGCCTCCTAACTTCACTTGCTGATGCATTTCCCCAGACCACAGAACAGTAGTTCACCTGAATCTCAATTAATGCTTGGGTTAAGAATCTTTCCCGGTAAATATGTAGCTATCCTTCTGATCATGCATGCAGTTTAAATATTTTTTTTAAACATAGATTAGTTATTTGAGACGACCATGATAAGCAGTTGTCTAGCTGCACTCCTAGTAGTTTGGTTTCTGCCACTTCCTCAATTTGTACTCCCCCCATACTTAATTGTATCCCATGCTGTGTTAGCCTTTTCCTGGTGGAACAGACCAACATATATTTGTTTTTCTTGGTGTTTAAAACAAGTTTGTTCCGGCAAACCCACTTCCTGATATTTTCCAACTCTACTTGTAGAGCTTGCTGTACCTGTTGAACCGATTGTCTTGCTGCATAAATTGTAGTATAATCTGCAAATATAGTAGCTTGAGTTTCAGATAAGGCATAAGGAAGGTTGTTGGTATATGTTAAGTAAAGAAGTGGCCCAAGGCAGCTGCCCTGCGGTATTCCATAGTTTAAAGCATGAGGGGAAGAAAATGAACCATTGATATAGGTGGACTGTTTCCTGTCAGTTAGATATGACTGTACCCAATTCAATGCTAACCTCCTTAAAACCATAATGCAACAATTTTGTCAAAATTATTTCATGATCCACTAAATCAAATGCTGCACTAAAATCTAAAAATAGTACACCCACAATCCTGCTATTATCCATAGCATTGAGCCTCTGGTCAGTCATGTCAACCAATGCAGTGGTAATGGAATGGTTTTGCGAACAGCATGCTGATTGGCTGTAATCAGATCATTATTTTCCATGTACTCCCATATGTGTCTACTGACAATACCCTCCGATATCTTACTTAGTGAAGGGAGTATACTAATTGGTCGACTATTGGCAGGAGTAATGGGTTCTTTGCTGTTGTTCGGAATAGGACACAGTTTAGCATTCTTCCATACATTTGCAAACATCCCCCTTTTCAGTGACCAATTAAATATGCATTTCAAAAGGATAAACATTCATAAGCAACACCATGGGCCAGAAAAGTTTGAATACAGCACAAGTGAATGAGTTGTTTATATCTTTGTTAATGTACCGTAAAACCGTTTTAATTTAGTGTGGACGGGCTCCCTGTTTGAAAGGGGAAACTCTTGACGCACCACCGATGAGCGCCGCAGTTACTACGTCAGCTCGAGGACAGGGAATTAGACAGCTGGCCGTTTCAACACCGGGCAAAACGGAGGATTGAGGAGGTCAGCACTGTGCCAGGGGTTGATTTGGATCAAATTAGTTCAGTAAAAGAGGTAAGTTTGCATTGTAGTGAGTTTTATATTGTGTCAAACGCTCAACAATATAGCCTAAGATAATGGTGGCGCAAGCATGTAAAGTTAATAATGGTGCTATAACGGTTTGTTTTGGCTATTATTAGCCTAAAAGGTTGAATACATTGGCCATGCTGTCAATCTAGTATGACTTCTGCCAAGTAAAAAAAAACTGGAAACTCGGAACTGGGAAATCTCAGACTTCAGTGAGTTCAAGACAACTGGGAAGTCGGAAAGAAACAAGCTCCGACTGGGAAAATGATATGTTTTGAACGGTCATCCAACTCGGAATTCCAAGTAGGGAACTCGGGTCACTTTCTAGAGCTACGACCTGAAGATCACAGACATCATGATTCAACCTTGTTTTTTTCCGAGTTCCCAATTGTCTTGACAGCACCATCAATACAGAGAATGCCAGACTTTGATGACAAAGTTTGATGACGAAATTTGCCCACAAGAAGGACTGCCGTGCCACCTTGCTGTTCAAGTCAGCACAGCACAGCACAACAAGGTGAATCCAAAAATGTCTTGTATGCTGCTGCAAAAATTATTGAATATGCCTCGTAGATATGTATACTGTAGCTAAGAAAGTAATACTAAGTGTATGTTGTGTAGCAAGCTGTTAGTAGCCAATGTGCCTCACCTTAATCATTTGGTCCCTTTCCCCCTCATAACTTAGCCTACTGATCTGACTTGGTGGTGCACATGTAGCCTATAGCCTGTTTTACATAAATGTCATMATTGAATATTGTAAGAGCTTTCATTGTCTGCGTATATGCCCCCTTTATTTATCCTACGGTTCTGACTTGGTGTTCAGGGAGAATACGGTAAGAACGGCCAATGATCTGAATTCTGTCGCTGTACATTTCAAAAGTGCTGAACATATACTTATATATTATATAATATATTATATATATATACGTCCGTCCTAGCTCGCTCATTAATGTCTTAATCGAAATTACGGATTGCCTCYTATTTGCTCGTCGTCCCATTATACCATAGTTTGTACATCTCAATGGTCAGTAGAAACTACATTTGTTTAAGCAAGTCAGCCATATCAGCTTTTTTTTTAAAGGCAGTAAATGAGGCTGAATGAACTGTTTCACTGCCAGACAAGGCTCCGCTGATAGCCAGGTGTAGCGGTGGTAAGGATTCACTCCATGGTGCTGAAAAGAAAGCTCTGCTGTTGGGACAACTTTATGTAGGCCCTAACAGTTTGTAGGCACCTTTTGTCACCRTTATAGTGCAATTAATTAGGGTTCAATTCTCTGGCCGACTCTCTTCTCTGTATACATCAATGATGTCGCTCTTTCTGCTGGTGATTCTCTGATCCACCTCTACGCAGACGACACCATTCTGTATACTTCTGGCCCTTCTTTGGACATTGTGTTAACTAACCTCCAAACGAGCTTCAATGCCATACAACTCTCCTTCCGTGGCCTCCAACTGCTCTTAAATGCAAGTAAAACTAAATGCATGCTCTTCAACCGATCGCTGCCTGCGCCCACCCGCCCGTCCAGCATCACTACTCTGGACGGCTCTGACTTAGAATATGTGGACAACYACAAATACCTAGGTGTCTGGTTAGACTGTAAACTSTCCTTCCAGACTCACATTAAGCATCTCCAATCCAAAATGAAATCTAGAATCGGTTTCCTATTCCACAACAAAGCATCCTTCACTCATGCTGCCAAACATACCCTCGTAAAACTGACTATCCTACCGAWCCTTGACTTCRGYGATGTMATTTAYAAAAYAGCCTCCAAMACTCTACTCAGCAAATTGGATGCAGTCTATCACAGTKCCATCCGTTTTGTCACCAAAGCCCCATATACTACCCMCCACTGCGACCTGTATGCTCTCRYTGGCTKGCCCTCGYTTCATATTYGTCGCCAAACCCACTGGCTCCAGGTCATCTATAAATCTTTGCTAGGTAAAGCCCCGCCTTATCTCAGCTCACTGGTCACCATAGCAGCACCCACCCGTAGCACACGCTCCAGCAGGATAATTTACTGGTCACCCCCAAAGCCAATTCTTTCTTTGGCCGCCTTTCCTTCCAGTTCTCTGCTGCCAATGACTGGAACGAAATGAAAAAATCAGCTGGAGACTCATTATCTCCCTCACTAACTTTAAGCACCAGCTTTCAATGCAGCTCACAGATCACTGCACCTGTACATAGCCCATCTGTAAATATAGCCCATCCAACTACCTTATCCCCATAATGTTATTTATTTTGCTCCTTTGCACCCCAGTATCTCTACTTGCACATTCATCTTCTGCACATCTATCACTCCAGTGTTTAATTGCTATATTGTAATTATTTCACCACTCTATGGCCTGTTTATTGCCTTACCTCCCTTATCCTACCTCATTTGCACACACTGTATATAGACTTTTTCTATTGTATTATTGACTGTATGTTTGTTTATTCCATGTGTAACTCTGTGTTGTTGTTTGTGTCGCACTGCTTTGCTTTATCTTGGCCAGGTCGCAGTTGTAAATGAGAACTTGTTCTCAACTAGCCTACCTGGTTAAATAAAGGTGAAATAAAAAATTCAAAAATGAATGCATTGTTTAGTGTTGTGTTGTTTAGTAAAATTCAAAAATGAATGCATTGTTTAGTGTTGTGTTGTTTAGTGGCTTTGCTGGCATGCATCTAAAAACATTTGATTTTTTGCCCCACAAAGATTTACATGCTAAAATCGCCACTGGTATGGCTTAAGGTGCAATTTATGTGTGCTTAACCTCCTCTTTCCCTCTAACTTAGAAGTTGAAATTAGACTTTGAATTTGAAGTTGAATACTGCCCTCCCTCTCATCCCTCACTACTTCTCCTCGTCTCTTCAACCTACTTCATCCCTTGTTCCCTTGTCTCTCGTCCTACACAGCTGTCTGGTATACACATATCCATGGTTATGATTCATGTTGTGGATCAAACACAGGCATTATGCATATGGGTGTGTGTGTGTGGGCGGTGTGTGTGTGTGTGAGTTGCTGTCGTCAGTTTACCCACAAACACTGCCTGCTTTAAAGGAGGAAGTAGAGAGGGAAAAGGATGAGGGGAAACAGAGAAAAGAAACATCCCTAAATGTAAGTGGAACAGAGTTGTAGAAGAGAAACAAGCCTAAAACAGTTTTTTTCATAATTCATGAATGCTTGTTTGACACGTGATGCTATTGTGCATGCATGCCTCTGTTAAGACGGTTTTAGCACTGTCGTCGCTAGTCTTTGTTTAAGAGGACTGGTCCCACGTGTTGTCCAGCATGGAATACTGAATCTCTCTCTATACTGTTGTGGTATGAATACCATAGTTAAGACAAACACGTCGGAGGAAACACTCATAAATTATAACTAATGTTGTGCATTCTGCTGTGTCCAATTTATAACGGTAATACCTTTATTGAGACTGTTGCCTAAGCCTGGGGTTACACAAAGCAACTATCATGCAATTTTAGKTGCAGTTGCAAGTGACATCATCTCAAGTAACTTTGCTGTTACATGAAGCAACTCAAATGCGATTAAAATTGCATGGAACAGCCAATCAAATTGAAGATGCTTCTGTCATATTGTTTGAGAATTCTAAACTCACCCCGTGTCATCTGCYGCATTACATCGTGATTTCACAAATTATTATTGGTTTATCCAAGCGTTTCGTTATTGTATAAGGAACGATTAAGACAAAATGCTGGCTGTTCAATTTAGATCGCTAGAAAAAATTTATTGCCAGCACTTTTTGATCAAGCTAGGTAGGTATCTAGCAACACGCTAAACAAGCTAGCAACAAACTTGCTAGCTAGCGTAGCTCATGTTGAACAATTTCAGTTGAAACTGGTCAGGGAGAGGTTTGGGTTCACTTCAAAATTGCATTTATTAACTGCTATACCATGTACAATAATTTGTATTTATACAACGGTGGGTCTAATCCTGAATGCTGATTGTTTAAAACCGCATTCCAGCCGGTGTCTATTCCACAAGTTACCACAGGCTAAATCTATGCCTTTAAAATGCCTGTTTACTCTGTTGCATCCGACTGCGCAATCCACTGTCTCATCAGCTCAGCCAGGCAATTTATAAACTTTATCTCTACTATAAAAAGCATCTAGACATTATCTATTTCTTTTAGACTAACATTTCGTTTTCAACAGCGGAGATTTGTAAAAACCCTACTGTCTCTCCGACATTTGCAACATTGTTTCAATATTCAAATTCGATGTSCAGCTGTCCCATAGTAATGAACGTGTCGGGATTCGGGACGAGACAGATAGACAGGCAGGCAMCGTTTCTCAACGAGTCGAAATCATGAATCAGCTGGCATCATGTTTATAGATATATACAAAGAAATGTAAATTGAAAAAATGTCAAACGAAACGAAGTGCAGCTAGTTTGCAGTCTTTCCAGCTTCAGTTTGAAGTGATTGTGTTAGTGTAACAGTACTCTTCTTGCGTTGTGTACAATCAATCATCGACACGAACTCCAACTTGTAGCACCAGTCATGGAGCTTTATTCTGACAGAAAACAGCACAAAATTGCACGTCATGCAATGCACGGCTCACCATTCAACTCTGCACTCACGCACGCTGGTTTGGTGCTTGTTCACTGGCAATGTAGTTACCAAAATAATACAACAATTACAATATACAATATAATATTTTGAACAATATACCTGATAGAAACAGCACAAAATTGCACGTCATGCAATTCACGGCTCACCATCCAACTCTGCACTCACGCACTGTACACTGTACAAAATATACGAACCCCCCCACCAGACACGGTAAGTTGCTAGCTAGTATTGGCGGGAATTCTCTACAACAAAATGCACAATAAATATTCACCAAAAAACGCTGCATCTTATTTGTGATGTTCGAATAACAAATTGATATAAATTGTACATTTAAATCATCACTTGGGAGTATAAAAATCACTTTTGACGTACAGTGCTATGCAACCAACAAYTTAACGCTGGTTTGGTGCTTGTTCACTTGGGACGATTCTAACTGAAACATCCTCCCTCGTAAGCAAGCTACGCAAACCAGCCAATAAGATGCCATGTTGAGTAGGTGAAGGCAAGACAAAACTAAAACCAAAAACCCATTGGCTTAACAATAAAGTGGCAAGGGGAATCACCAATATAACCCTGTTACATTAGCTGTGTTGTTGGCTAGCTCCTCTGAACATCAGTGTCCTGACGAGTGAGCACATTTTCCAGGCGAAACCATGCCTCATTATCTCATTGTTATGGATGTATCCAAATAAATGTCTCTGGAAAACAGCTTAACCTTCTATGGCATGACTTTTAATTTTTTTTGGGGGGGGGGAATATTTCACCCGATTTTTGGGCAGCTTGGGGGTCCCTGATAATATATCCATCATAAAATGTGTCGTCATCCCTTCCAACCAGATATTGGTTTGTTGCCTCAGGGCAACAATGTGCTACGAGGGTACTGAAACACCAAGGTTTTTTATAGTACGTATGATAAGTGGAATAAGGAAAACAAGCAATATATGCATTAGAACAAGTTTTATTTAGACAAACATCAACCACAAATAGTTTCAGCCAATCACAATTAGAAGCTTTCAAGTCAAAACATTAAACAATCAAATAAACAAACTACTACTAATTACAACTGAGACCTCATGTATAAACGTTTCTCACATTCCATACAAACATATAAACTAACATCCAAATGAGTGTGTGTGTGTGTCTGTGTGTGGAGGGGTTAGCCTATGTGTGCGGGTATATGTGTGTGTGTGTGTGGAGGGGTTAGCTTATGTGTGTGGGTATATGTGCAAGTGTGTCTGAATGTGTGTTTGTGTGGGTTATTGTTTGAATCAGTGTTTCTCTTCTGTGTGGAACCTCAGGAAGCAGTTGCTGGTGGATGTGAAACAGAGGTGGACATCACATTTCTGGCACTTGGCTTTTGGTGTACCTGTGCACCCTGGTACCTTGCAKCTCCCCTTCTTTTCAGCCATAATCTTCCAGTGGGCTGTGGCATCCAGGYGCACATCAGGAACTGGAATTGGAGCAGCGGGTCCTTTTCTCCTCTTCTCCTCATACCTCACAAGCAATTGTGGAACTGGGACGACATTTTTTGCGCCCCAGACTCGTTCCATTTTTGCATAGGCCTTCAGCGATGTATGACTTGAAGGTRTACAGCTTCATTTGTTCCTTCTTTCTCATGCCAGTGCCTTCAYAATCTCTTCGGTAGAGCAGCCAGGTGGTCACGATGATCATATCCAGGAAGTGGAACACTTCTTTGATCTGATTTTGTCCCGGTACAGTGCACTCAGTGAGTCAAGCAGATCCACCCCACCCATATTCTTGTTGTATTCTTACACCACAGCAGGGCAGGGGACTTTGGTGATSATCTTTYGCTTGCGATCCCACCTGTCAACCTCAGGGATTTTTTGATGGCCTCCCATCTATTCAGTATCATGGTGTCAGCTACTTGGGACACTCGGCAGGCTTTGTTCCAAAACATGAAGGTGCCTGGTAAACCAAACAATGTACAYCACAATACCCAGGAACTGCTCCAATTCTTCTGTAGTGAGGTTAAGGGGCTTGTTTGCGTTACATTGTATCGCATATAGATTTGACTGCCCTACAATAACTTCCAGAATGTCTTCAGAGAAAAACTGCTTGAAGTACTGGAGGAGGGACATGATATCATCAGATCTTGAAAGCAGGCCCTGCCATTCTGGGTAAGCAATGAAGTATGCATTGTGGGGTGTTCTCCACCGGGGTAGCCGTGGAACATCAACCTCTGCTACATCTTCATCCTCAGGCATTCTCCTTTAAAAAAGAAAGCAGGAAGCACACATATGAATGTGTCATATACCCTTCTTCATCCCGACACGCATGCAAACACACACACACACACACCACACACGTGCACACACACATTACTTTGCTGACTGACCCCTAACTGACCMCTGACCTCCTAACTGTCTTTCAAACCTGATTCGGGGATCCACTCTTCCTGACTCCTCAAGCTCACTGTCAGAGGGAATGACCCTAACTGCTCCATGATGTTCCTTCCTGTCACGCCCTGACCTTAGAGAGCTTTTTATGTCTCTATTTTGGTTTGGTCAGGGTGTGATTTGGGTGGGCATTCTATGTTCTGTTTTCTAAGTTTGTGTATTTCTATGTTTTGGCCGGGTATGGTTCTCAATCAGGGACAGCTGTCTATCGTTGTCTCTGATTGGGAATCATACTTAGGCAGCCTTTTTCCCTTGTGTCACTGTGGGAAGTTGTCTTTGTTTGGGGTACTATAGCCCTMTTAAGCTTCACGGTCGTTTTGTATTGTTTATTGTTTTTGTTGGCAACATTTTCTATAATAAAAAGTAATGTWCGCTCACCACGCTGCGCTTTGGTCTTTCTTCAACGACAGCCATGACACTTCYGCCCATAAAACGTTCTTGTGTCCATTTCCTGTAAGTATCAGTAGATAGTAAAGTAAAAACATTGACTATGGTCATAATTATGCATCCRAGCACATCTCCACACTTTAGCATGATATTGCCCAAACAAAAGTGGTCTAACTGCACAATGTTGCCCTGAGGCAACGAACCAAAAAACAGTTTTAGTATATAAATAAAAACAAAATAAGTCTTTAAACAATCAAACATACGTCTTTACATACTCATGCATATTTTTTTTTATATAACGTTATTTCAATTTAAACATGTTAAAAAGTGATTTTATCTTACCAATTGGTGGCACTGTGTCCCATGTGGCTTTGCTTCCTGAAAGGACTGCTCCACCCCAGACAAAAGGCCACACTCACTTCAGTCCCTCATTTCATTGGATACAAACATGTTAGGTGATATATTTTATTTATCCCAAAAAATGTAAGTGGTGGTGTGAGGTAGAAAAAGGTAGTATGTTGCCTGAGGGCAACACCATGCCACAGAGGGTTAAACAAATGCAAATGCAGCTACTTTGCTGTTATTCTGCCTGCACTTTTTGACRTGACTGTAAGTTAGCCGTAGTTGGCTATCTAGCAGGCAAGGGATAAGAACGTTGCCAGCCAGTATGGCAATGGAACATTTAGAACGAATGACTGGGTCGCGTCCATGTGTCGCGTCTCTAGCAACCGAACCGATAGAACGAACGACCAGCCGGCTTGGGTAGCAACCCTAGATTTGTGTCGGGACTATATCTTGTGGAAGGATGAAATAGTATGAATTTAAAAAAAATCKAAATAATGTTTTTGATGAAACAAACAAGTCATTATTTGAATATGTTGGTAACCTGATGTATAAAACTGATGTTTGGAGGATATATTGGCATGGGTGTTGTTAAACTCAACTTTGTCTCGGGCCAAACAACACCCGTGCCAATATATCCTCCAAACACCGGCTTCAAGTGCATTATCACTTAAACATCTCCTGCTGTGCTAGTCTTTGTTCTGTCAACCTTGGTCGCGGATTGTGCTGCGCAGAACTGACAGCTGTGTGTTGACATGACAACTGGGTCAGAATTCCGAACCGTCGAATGGATCATGTGACAAAAGTGTTTACAGATTAGTTGCAGGGGGGTGCTTCGCGAAGCAATCAAGAAAGAACTCAGTTGCTAGCAACTAAAATTGTGTGCAAGTTGCATCGTGTAACGGCAGCCTAACGGTTTGCGTGTTAGATAACAAGCTAAAGCTAATGTGTGTTTTCTAGACAGCTGGTTTACAAATAAAATGCTGTCAAGGTCTCTTACACAAATCAACTGGGTGCCTGTGACAGCACGATGCACTCCCTGAAATTACTCAGTGATGAAAGAGAGCGAGCGAGCAAGAGAGAGCACCTCCTCCAGACCTAAATTAATGTTTTGGTGTGTGTGCACGTGCGTGTGTGTATTAGCGTGCGTGCGTTACTCTTCATATACAAACTTCTTAGTCCAATCTCCACCCATCCATATGTGTTCCTTCAATCTGAATATAATAAATCGAACCAAATTGATACAATGAAACACTGTCCATACTCCTCTGCAACACATGAGAACCCTGGTGCACTGAATACACCGACAATTTATTGTACCYTTTATCCTGTAAGAGCTACACTGTGACACATGATTCATACAGTCACAGCCACACAACGCTGTCCGGCAGAGAAGTGAGTTACAGTCCAGTCTCCATGAACACAGTCACACGKTGTGCACTGCAGCAGCTCGGTGTTTAACACTGATTAAAACTGTCATGCCAACGCCACGCTGTAAATGTTCATACAYTGATTCATTGCCACGGTTACACACCACTGCCCATTGTCGCACAGCTGCCAGGCCTGCGGACTRAAATGTTGACAAGCTGTTGTAGCAGTGTCAGTCTCACCAACGCAAACCCAGCTCCTGGTCCCATCTACAGTGGTACAGCTRGGCTGTCTCCCAAATGGAACCCTATTCCATATATACTGTAGTGCGCAACTTTTGAGCTGGGTTTGAGTTGGTGAGACAGACACTAGCTTTCCTCCTTTACCACCARCCCATCCATGCACAGCAACCCAGACACCCACGCACACCAATGATTATTGACTTCTGGAGGCAACTGTCTGGCTCTTAAGCAAAGTGTTGTATGATCACGCTACCTGGAACAGTGAGAGGCTACTGAGACATGGTCGATCATTAGAGTTGGTCTGACGGACAGGGTGTGAGTGTGAGGGGGGAGGCACAACAATAATGTTAGAGGGTGCCTGTGCRTCTGTGTGTTTCTGTGTGTGTGCACGTGTGTGTGTGTGTGTGCAGGGGTTGTTGGGGCGGGGGCCACACCACACTACAGCACTGTGTACAGGGCAGCCAGGTCGGATAAGGAAGGTACCTCTCAGTCTCTGTTATAGTAGAGGTTGCCTCCTGTTCTCGTTTCCTCCTCTTTCTCTCAGCAATGCACCGGAATGCCCTGCTGGGACGTCACAGTGTTAACGGGGTCAGGGCTCAGAGGTCAGAAGTGAGGGGCTGGGTTTGTGAGTGCAGGGTTAGAAGGCGTTAGTGAGCGGGGATCCACGCCACAGAGAATTAGCCATCACAGGGTTAGCACTGGTTAGTGGCTAGTGGGTTAGAGCCAGCAGCACAGGTGCTTGTTGTACACGACACACGCACACTGCAAACACACACATAAGGATACCACCAAGCCACCAATCAGAGACCAAGAGGAGCAGAGGTCAGACAGACACAGAGCCACAGAGGTGAAGTACACAGGAAACTAGCAATTGTGTTTGTGTGTGTGTACCTCCTAAATGGATATATGTTGTGACAGGGTGCCAAAAAGAGTAACCATCATGTGTGACATGCTATCCATATTCTACGCATGGAGTCAATCACTGCTGTCAGACAGATGATGAGAGCTGTCTGTGTGTGTGTGTGTGTGTGTGTGTGTGTGTGTGTGTGGTGTGTGTGTGTGTGTGTGTGTGTGTGTGTGTGTGTGTGTGTGTGTGTGTGTGTGTGTGTGTGTGTGTGTGTGTGTTGTGTGTGTGTGGTGTGTTGTGTGGTGTGTGTGTGTGTTGCCTACTGTGCATAAACTAGACTGCTGTATGCTGTGGTATAAACTAATAACTACTAATGAGGATTATAAAACAAATTACTTCACAACCTGTTCTATGAATACTGGACAGTGCACAATTAAGAAATAAGGTACAAAAGACTCTGCTATGTGCTGAATATAGTTACAAGTACATTGCGTTGTTTGGCCCGAAGTCAACCCATTTACCGGTGACAGAATTCAGCACATAGCACGGTCTCGAGTGCTTTATTGCTTTAATAAAACAGTTAYCAACATTAAAATAACAATACATTTAACGTGTTTAGTATAGTCTGTTTGAAACTCCACTTACTACTTGTAGCTGTATAGTCTGTTTGTTTGTGTTGGTCTTGGCTAGCTTAATGTTCCTGTTGGTAGCTAGCTAGCAGTCACTCACTTACAGCACCGTCATTAAAAGGGGCATGAGGGAAGCCCCACATGCCTACAATATTATGTTTTTCTATGTAGTGAGAACGCTCGGGAGCAAGCAATGTTGAAAGTAATCTATAAACGTGTTGCCCTTTTCTTAAATGTAGCTTTGTAATTAACTAAAACAAGCAGACAACAACAAAAATTGCATTCGAAAAAGGTGAAGTTTTTGCTGTGAGCCAATGGGGCAACCTAGGTAACCACAGGTTGTTTTCCCCATGGGCGGGAGAGGGTGCAACGTTATATCTAATACCAACTGGGACTATGCTAGCTAAACTGGATAACTAGCTAGCCTACAGCTAGCCTAGTTATGTCTGCTAACGCTCTGTACATTGCCATTTATCGTCCATCCACTAAAAAAGTGTTCTGTGTCGCCTGGTGAACCATTCCGGCAGAAAATAGGAAGAGAATGGATCCTGTTCCTGGAGACAATGTACCAGGCGACACTTTTATAGTGGATGCACAATAAATGGYAATGTACAGATTAATGTGAACAAAACATCTTAAAAGTTAGCAGACATAACTAAATAAGCTTTCGGCTAGCTAGCTAGTTTAGCTAGCATAGCAACAATTGTTTGTTAGAAGWATAGAAAGAACAACCAGTGTTTTTCCCTAACAAAAATTGCCCAAAAAATTKACAACCAGTTTCTGTCCGGACTCTTTCCTCTAAAGGAATACTTAAATAGTATGAATTTAATTATCAAGATAAAGTTCATGAAAATGTGTCATTTATTTACATTTTATATGTTGGAAACCGTTTTATAGAAGCAATAAGGCACTCGAGACCGTGCTATGTGCAGAATACAGTCAAAGTTAAATGGGTTGACTGGCCCTTCGCTTCGCATCGGGCTGAACAACAGCATTTACCTGTGACTGTATTCAGCGCATAGCATGGTCTCTTGTGCCTTATTGCTTAATTATGAAATATAATCTATTCACTCTCAATGCGTCCCAAATGGGAACTTATTTCCTTTATAGTACTCTACTTTTGACCAAGGTAGTGCCCTACATAGGGAATAGGGTGTCAGTTGGGATCTACTTCTATCTAGACGGGGACCACTAAAACAATGAGCGCCATAATGGCCTTTTCTTGAGACCACCTACAATGTGTACTTTTCATTACACTTATGCACTTGTGTATTATACAATATTGCATAACTACAGTAAGCCTATATTGCTCTAGGCAATTCTATGTTCCTTCCGAATGCGTCCTTTTGAAGAGTCAGTCGTCCTTTTGTTGCTCCGAATGAACTGATGAAGCCAAGCTTAAAACAACGTCAGTGTGGAGAGGGGTGTGTGTGTGTGTGTGTGTGTGTGTGTGTGTGTGTGTGTGTGTGTGTGTGTGTGTGTGTGTGTGTGTGTGTGTGTGTGTGTGTGTGTGTGTGTGTGTGTGTGTGTGTGTGTGTGTTGTGTGTGTGTGTGTGTGTGTGTGTTGTGTTGTTGTGGGTGTGTGTGTGTGTGTGTGTGTGTGTGTGTGTGTGTGTGTGTGTGTGTAAGTCATGACCCCGGCTACAGAGGAACAAACAATACACTACCATCTCTAGTGTGACTCATTGTGCTACAGTACTGTGTCTTTTATGTTCTGCATTGTTGATCCGTAGATTAATACAATTTAATACTAGCTATACTGTTAAAGTGAGAATTCAATCTGTACTTATTTACAATTTAGACCTATTGTGCAGAATATGTATTGTTTATTCATTGGAGCTTTGGATACGCGTTGATGTTTTTCCGTAACATCGAACACTCAGTCCAGCAGGGGGTTAAGAGGGGTTAATAAGGATGAGGGATACAGTGGGTAATAGCACACAGGAGGACATAGCCAAGAGTTTAACAGTGAGTTGTCTGAGGGCACAGAGAAGGAGTGAGAGAAAGAGAGAGTTACTCACGATATACTGTAGGCGCAGGAGTTGGTGCAGGCCGTGTGGAGGAAGGGAAGGAAAGAGAGGAGAATCAAGTTAAGACCCTTTAGTATAAATAAAGAACTTGACAGAGAGATATACGGTTGGGAGAGCTAGCTGTCAATCATATGCTATTCCAGTCAAGGACACTGTGTGCATCACAAATGGCACCCTATTCCCTATATAGTGCACTACTTTTCACCAGAGCCTTATGGGCCTGGTCAAAAGTACTGCACTATATAGGGGATATAGTGCAGTGCTCCATGGGGAGTATGAGGGGGGACAGATGACGCAGAGGGAAGGAGGGACAGCGACAGATGGAGAAGAAAAATAAACAAAAGACGTTGACAGATGTGCACAGAGAGGGAGCGATGGAGAGAGAGAGAGAGCGTGGATCCAGGGGGACGGCCAGATAGGAGATGAGTGGAGTAGAGAGGGAGCAGGGAGAATGACATGGCGTGCTGGGAGTGCAGGGTGTGTGTGGGCCGTAATTACTAGTTCAACCAGACAGGTGATAATTAAGCAGTCAGCAGCGGTGTGTGTGTGTGTGTGTGTGTGTGTGTGTGTGTGTGTGTGTGTGTGTGTGTGTGTGTGTGTGTGTGTGTGTGTGTGTGTGTGTGTGTGTGTGTGTGTGTGTGTGTGTGTGTGTGTGTGTGTGTGTGTGTGTGTGTGTGTGTGTGTGTGTGTGTGTGTATGTGTGTAGACTAATGAACCTGCTCATGCAACACACAGTGCCCAAGGTCCGAAGGCCTTGCACAGTCATTAGCCCTTCTGTACTGCATGACAGAGCCTCTCTCAAACTACTGGCCTCCAACTGTGTCCAGGGTAGAGCCATGTGAAGGAGTCGAAACATCTGAAATGGCACTATATACTGTTGGGAATCCGGTGCATATTTGGGAGGCACTCTGAACTCTCATCTATTTTTAGATCCGTGTTGAGAACACAGAACTCTTGAGGAAGCCATGTCATGTTCGTTAGGAGTGTGTTATATCTGGACTGGGCGTATCCTATACTCACGCCTGCATTGTTGTGGTTGCCGTCTGGAAGCTGAACATATTCTCTTTGGGGAACCAGCTATTAGGGTTGTCCTCTACAAACAAAGGAGACAAAGCAGAAGTTTAGCCCACAACATAAGACTCCAACTGTTGTTCTCTCTCAGCAGTTACCATGCTTCATACAATGTTAAAAAGAGCTGAGATCTGTATTAGGGGAAACAGTGCCACTGGCCATCATGGGGGATTTGTTATTGTTTTTGTTTATCAAAGCAGGGGTTATCAAACTTTTTGGGGGCCGGGGACCCCTTTTTTGATAGCAAATTAGTCAGGTACCCCCTCTAACCAAGTCTMGGGCCCTGGGAAAGAACATTTTAAAGGCTCGCCTCTTGGCATTGGAGAGAAAATTATGCCGTTTTCAAGCCAATTTCCTACAATTTTACACATTTTGTCATGGGGCAGAGATTTTGGGTTGTTGCAGCTTTAACGTTAATATCCTGCAATTCTACACATTTTTCCATGAGGCAGATAGAAAACTTTGGTGTTTTAAAGATTAAAATACAGTGCATTTATGAAAAATAAAGATTGTTGGGGAATACAAGAAGTATTGAGTTGAAAAATCTATAATTGGTGTACTGTGGATACCAAAATCCCTGTGAGCCTCCCAGGCTCATGWTAACCCAGGGTTAAGAACATAAATTCTAGTTTAATAATATTACATTGTATTGTATCACTCACTCTACACTTATTCCACAGATCCCTTGGCCAAAATGTGTTTAATCTGTTGTTAGTAATATTCATAAAAAATAAAAAATAATTATGAGTTTATATATATTTTTACAGTATATATATATACAGTACCAGTAAAAAGCTTGGTCACACCTACTCATTCAAGGGTTTTTCTTTATTTTTACTATTTTCTACATTGTAGAAAAATAGTCAAGACATCAAAACTATGAAATAAGATATATGGAATCATGTAGTAACCAAAAAAATGTTAAACAAATCAAAATAGATTTTATATTTTATATTGGCTCAAACACATTAAGAAGGAAAGAAATTCCACAAATTAACTTTTAACAAGGCACACCTGTTAATTGAAATGCATTTCAGGTGACTACCTCATGAAGCTGGTTGAGAGAATGACAAGAGTGTGCAAAGCTGTCATCAAGGCAAAGGGTGGCTACTTTGAAGAATCTGACATATAAAATATATTTTGATTTGTTTAACATTTTCTGGGTTACTACATGATTCCCTATGTGTTATTTCATAGTTTTGATGTCTTCACTATTATTCCATAGTAAAAATAAAGAAAAAACCTTGAATGAGTAGGTGTGATTGAGATTTAGCTGCGGGCCCCCTGCAGTACCTCCGCGGGCCCCACTGTTTGAAGTAACATCATTGTTGTTGTAATATTACAAACGGACATGGCAGTTTCACCGATACAGATTCCAACCTTAAGTGCTTTGCATTTGAGAAAAACATTATATTGCAAATGAATCTTATCATAGTGGACAGGGGATGGAGATAAAGAGATATATAGACACCTAAGGCCCCACTCCCCTCCATTCTTCCCTCCCCCTCCTCCTCCTCACCTCTCTCCTCAGCAGAGCCTTGTCTGTCTCTGTCTCGGTCCTCGCTGTACATCCTCTCCAGCTTCTTCCTTTGTTTGCCTCCGTCTTGCGGGGACGTCTCCAGATCCAGGGAGCGCTGGCTCTGACATGGGGCCCTGATGCAGGTCACAGACTCTGGGGTGCAGTCCTCCCTCGAGCCCCCCCTCCGCACCCCCCAGTCCCGGATGTTATGGGCGCTCCCCGAGCTCTGCAGGGGCTGGGACTGGGACCTGTGGTTCTGTGGGCCATGGTTATGGTTGCCATGGTGATGGTTGCCACCACCGCCACCGCGTTGGTATTTGCTGCCTGGTGGTTGTGGATTTGAGTACGAGGGCTGGTTGGAGGAGGGAGGAGGGGACAGGGGCTGCTTGAGCACCTCCAGCTCCAGGCTCTCCTCACTGCCTCGGCCCCCTAGCATGCCTCCCTCCCTAGTGATGGTGTAGACCCGCTGGGCAGCTGGCTTCAGGCCCGTCAGACTTCCCTCAGTGGACCTGGGAGGCGGCTGCTGCTCCTCAAAGGAGAAGCTGCGCTCCGCTGAGAGCCCTGCTGAGAGCCTGCGCTTGGACGGTCCTGTGGGCTGCAAACTATCTGGCTGCAGGGTGCTGGGCTGGGRCTGGAGACTGCTGGGCTGTGAATGCAGGGTGCTGGGCTGGGGCTGGAGACTGCTGGGCTGTGAATGCAGGGTGCTGGGCTGTGACTGGAGACTGCTGGGCTGGGAATGCAGGGTGCTGGGCTGTGACTGGAGACTGTGGGCCTGGGGCTGATTCTGAGGGTGTAGGTTGTTGTGGAAACGACTGAGGTCAGGGGAGTCTGTGTCTTGGCCGATAAAGGTATCAGACAGCAGGTGATCTGGAGAGAGAGAGAGCGAGAGAGAGCGAGAGAGATAGAGAGAGAGGGGGCGAAGAGATGAGCTGTTCGTCTTGTGATCTCAAGGCCTTGGCAACATTTGAGCAAACATCAGGGAGCCAAGAAAGCTTTTGGGAGATGAGAGGGGGGATGAGATGTGAAGAGATGGATGACGGAGAAGGGGAATTGGTAGGGATTTTGAGAGGATAAGTTGAAGGATAGAAGGGGTTTGGCAGACTTGCCCGGTCCTGGGCCTTGGGAGGACACACACTCTCACAGTAAAATATGCCAGATATGTGGTCAAATTTTCAGAGCATTCTCTGCTTCTAACTGCTATACAGTGAGATGAGAGGAAGGCCGAGTGATGAGGAAGGTCCTTGGAAATGTCAAGCCATGTAATGAGGAAAGCTCTGGAATGTACTAGATGAGGTTGGGATGTAGGCTACCAGATGAGGCTGGKCACAGGTGAAGAGGTTGCCTACCTGAGCCGGCACGGTTCTCAGGGTGTGTGTGAGACAGGTAATCTCCAAAAGCTCTGGCTGCTCTGCAAAAAGAAGCACAACACAACACTGATTAGCACTGGACCACTGGCAGCCTGCCTGCCTGCCTGCCTGACTGCCTGCCTGCCACCGTGAGCCTTCCTGCTGACTCCAACTGAGAGTGATTCACTATTCCAATGCGTCAYCTACTCAGTAGCTAGCTACGTGCCAAATAGCTTCAGATTCCCTATAGTGTACTACTTTTGACCAGGGCCCATAGGGTTCTGGTTAAAAGTAGTGCACTTTAATAGGAAATAGGGTTCCATTTGCGACGCAAGCAATGTTCTATGATTGTCTTGCGCAATCATTGATTAACCTGAACATTTGTCTCATTGACTTGACTTTACTCTGATTTCCCTATGGAACTGTCTTCTTAAGCCGAAACTACTCGAGAAGGTCACTTCACGCTGCTAGTCTATCTATACATCGCAAACATGTTCATGGTACGTGTCCTACACAGTGGCCATTATTCTCTCCTACAGAAGGTGAAATCCAATATGCAGTGTGTTCCAGACAGGTTTGATATGATTCCTCACGCTTGCACACACATACACAAATACACACACAGACAAGCACAGACACACACAAGCACACATAGTCACGTGGGGAGCACTGGGCATGGAGAGTTAGAAGAAGGATGTGGGAGACTGAGTATGTACATGAAATCAATCGTTACCTTCGTAAAACTTAAAAGCACTCCTTTCACATGTCACAAATTCAATCTCCCCTACGGTTTCTTAGCATGGGCCTGGGGATAGATTTGCAATACGAAACAAAAGCCGCGTGCAATTCTCTTCTCCAGATTTAATACTTCCTAATACGATCTGCCATGCACTGTACCACACACAGTAGCAGGGTCATTTAATTCAGTTTTAGACTTTTGTGACAAATGTGTCTTGCATATGGCACCCTACAGTATTTCCTAACAGCGCACTACTTTTCACCAGGGGCCACGGGGCTTTGGTCAGAGGTAGTGGACCTATATAGGGAATAGGGTGCCATTTGGAACACAAACAGAGGCGTTCTAACTGGCCAACTTGGAATGTGAACAGTGCTTCAGACATGGTCATGTGAAGGCTGTAAACTGTGCAGACTTTTTATTCCAGCTCAGTGCTAAACTACCAGATTACAATCAAGACCATTGTTGAATCAGGTTTTAAGTGTTGTGCCGGAACAAAAGCCTGCACAATCTGCRGCTCCATGACCAACCCTCTGACAAAGGATTTCATACGGAACATCTTTATGAATACTTAAAACGTAATAGGGTGGGTTATGAAATATTACCATACAATTCATTATAATTCTTCAACATCAATTTCTTTAAAAAAATCATTTTCCCAATTCCCTTTCCCTTAAAATGTGGAGTGAATGTGGAAATGTTTTATTTAGTGGCTAGAGCTATTGTTCTCGCTCTCTTAATTGGCAACAGGAAAAAAAACATGGTCAGCAGTACTAAGTGGTTTAATAGTGGTAATTAGATCAACTCTCGAATGCAAACACATTTCTACAAACACATTTCTACAAACACATTTCTAAGCACGCCCACATAGCTATGCAGACTCCACATAATATTGGCTAGAGACACAGAGGATATAGCCTAAAACAAGTAGAGCATGTGCGCACATATTTACACACATATGACACGCATGCGTGCGCGCGCACACACACACACACACACACCTACATAGATACACAGGGCTATAATCCTCCCCCCCAGTCAGTGGTGCTGGCTGGCGTTGTGCAGTCTGTACACATCTCCGGGGGATGCTGCTATGAAATGGGATTGCTTTGTTGTTGTAGCCATGGCCCTCTCCCTGCTACAACACACACACTCAAACTAATTAAATATGAGGCAGCACGTGTAGCAGCTCTCTCCCTGAAAAYGCAGGTTGGCATTTATTGGGATGACTCATGTACTGGAGGCAGCTCTGTAGTCACTAGCTRGCACAGGCACAAAGTCATCAAATCAGATTTTAAACCAAACCCTAACCTTAACCWCACTGCTAACCTTATGCCTAACCCTAACCTCACTGCTAACCTTATGCCTAACCCTAACCTAACCACACTGCTAACCTTATGCCTAACCCTAAGCACACTGCTAACCTTATGCCTAACCTTAACCACACTGCTAACCTTATGCCTAACCCTAACCTTAACCGCACTGCTAACCTTATGCCTAACCCTAACCACACTGCTAATGTTATGCCCAACCCTTACCACACTGCTAACTTTATGCCTTACCCTAACCTTAACCACACTGCTAACCTTATGCCTAACCCTAACCTTAACCACACTGCTAACCTTATGCCTAGAACCTAACCTTAAATGAAGACCAAAAAGCAATTTTGTGTTTTCATAAATGTTTACGATATATAGGCTAGCTAATTTTGACTCTGCAGCTGGCACATTTAGTGGAAATCGCTTCATCCCAATAAACAACCTGCCCTGAAAAGTCCCAGTAACTGATAGAGAGAGGGAGAGGAAAGAATGCTATCATCCCTTATCTCTCTGGCTCCACTCCTTCCTATACACATTCTAAAGGGATGTGTGTAAAAGGTAATGGGGATGACAAAACACATTCACAACAACCACTTCCAGAGGACAAACTAGCTAGTGGCATGGAGCMAATCTCCTTGTGACACTACAAAGGTCCAATACAACACCAACTGATATCTCCCTGTTCCTAGCTCACCTTGGATTGCAATCATGCTTATTGAAGTAAGAAAGTGGAGAAGATTATTTAAGAAAARTGATGTAAAACCAAATTGCATGTTCTGTGAAAGCAGAGCAAATGCCTTTGCTTTTGTCTGTGGTGCTGCAATGTATAGGGAATTAAACACCCTCRTGTATACAGTGGTGTGGTCAGGCAGGAATAGTGTAGCCAAGCCTTGTCACGTTCCTGACCTTATTTCCTTTATTTTGTCTTTGTTTAGTATGGTCAGGACGTGAGCTGGGTGGGCATTCTATGTTATGTGTTTCTATGTTGGGTTCTTTTCAATTACATTTACATTTACATTTAAGTCATTTAGCAGACGCTCTTATAATTAGCCTGATATGGTTCTCAATCAGGGGCAGGTGTTTTACGTTTCCTCTGATTGAGAACCATATTAAGGTATGCTGTTCACACTGTTTGTTTGTGGGTGATTGTTCCTGTGTCAGTGTTTGTGCCACACGGGACTGTTTCGTTTGTTAGTTTGTTCCTGTTCTTCGTTGTCTGTAAGTTCTCATGTTCAGGTCTGTTTASGTCGTTTGTTATTTTGTTGTTGTTCCAGTGTGCTTCGTGTTCGTCTTTAAATAAATCATTATGAATTCAACCTACGCTGCATATTGGTCCGATCCATGCTCCTCCTCAGACGAGGAGAAGAACGAACGTTACAAGCCTATACATCACGCTGCTGTGCCTGKGTACATATACAGTGGGGAGAACAAGTATTTGATACACTGCCGATTTTGCAGGTTTTCCTACTTACAAAGCATGTAGAGGTCTGTAATTTTTTATCATAGGTACACTTCAACTGTGAGAGACGGAATCTAAAACAAATCCAGAAAATCACATTGTATGATTTTTAAGTAATTMATTTGCATTTTATTGCATGACATCAGTATTTGATACATCAGAAAAGCCAAACTTAATATTTGGTACAGAAACCTTTGTTTGCAATTACAGAGATCATACGTTTCCTGTAGTTCTTGGCCAGGTTTGTACACACTGCAGCAGCGATTTTGGCCCACTCCTCCATACAGACCTTCTCCAGATCCTTCAGGTTTCGGGGCTGTCACTGGGCAATACGGACTTTCAGCTCCCTCCAAAGATTTTCTATTGGGTTCAGGTCTGGAGACTGGCTAGGCCACTCCAGGACCTTGTGATGCTTCTTACGGAGCCACTCCTTAGTTGCCCTGGCTGTGTGTTTCGGGTCGTTGTCATGCTGGAAGACCCAGCCACGACCCATCTTCAATGGTCTTACTGAGGGAAGGAGGTTGTTGGCCAAGATCTCGCGATACATGGCCCCATCCATCCTCCCCTCAATACGGTGCAGTCATCCAGTCCCCTTTGCAGAAAAGCATCCCCAAAGAATGATGTTTCCACCTCCATGCTTCACAGTTGGGATGATGTTCTTGGGTTGTACTCATCCTTCTTCCTCCAAACACGGCGAGTGGAGTTTAGACCAAAAAGCTCTATTTTTGTCTCATCAGACCACATGACCTTCTCCCATTCCTCCTCTGGATCATCCAGATGGTCATTGGCAAACTTCAGACGGGCCTGGACATGCGCTGGCTTGAGCAGGGGGACCTTGCGTGCGCTGCAGGATTTTAATCCATGGCGGCGTAGTGTGTTACTAATGGTTTTCTTTGAGACTGTGGTCCCAGCTCTCTTCAGGTCATTGACCAGGTCCTGCCGTGTAGTTCTGGGCTGATCCCTCACCTTCCTCATGATCATTGATGCCCGACGAGGTGAGATCTTGCATGGCGCCCCAGACCGAAGGTGATTGACCGTCATCTTGAACTTCTTCCATTTTCTAATAATTGCGCCAACAGTTGTTGCCTTCTCACCAAGCTGCTTGCCTATTGTCCTGTAGCCCATCCCAGCCTTGTGCAGGTCTACAATTTTAGCCCTGATGTCCTTACACAGCTCTCTGGTCTTGGCCATTGTGGAGAGGTTGGAGTCTGTTTGATTGAGTGTGTGGACAGGTGTCTTTTATACAGGTAACGAGTTCAAACAGGTGCAGTTAATACACGTAATGAGTGGAGAACAGGAGGGCTTCTTAAAGAAAAACTAACAGGTCTGTGAGAGCCGGAATTCTTACTGGTTGGTAGGTGATCAAATACTTATGTCATGCAATAAAATGCTAATTAATTACTTAAAAATCATACAATGTGATTTTCTGGATTTTTGTTGAAGTTGAAGTGTACCTATGATAAAAATTACAGACCTCTACATGTTTGTAAGTAGGAAAACCTGCAAAATCGGCAGTGTATCAAATACTTGTTCTCCCACTGTACATACAGTGTGGTGCAATGTAAATACATTATACTGATGTTGTATGCAGAGGGCTGTGACGACAAAATGCATTAGGGGCCTTAATAGAGGACATGAGTAGGGTAACCTGACCAGGAAAAACTACAGGCCCTAGTTATAAGCCCAGAGTTGTTCCTCATCAGGTAATCAGGAAGGAATCCTGGYCCTTASACATGAAGAAAGAAAAGTKCAGCTCAATGAGRTAGTGCCTGAAGTRACTGTCTTAAGCCTCTTTCTACCATTTGGGTCAAAAAGACAGCCTTCAGTGTTCTGGCCCTGGGTGCCTTAGTGAAATCATGAGTGTAGCCCAGCTACTGGGTGTCTCATTGACACCAAACCGGGCTCTTTTATAATGTGTTAGAGTCATTTGGGAAAGAGGGGCACAGAGTGTTCCTGCTCAGCCACTGAATCTCATCACAGATCTCCTAACTGAGGGGATGACCTCTTTATGAGACACCCTATGTATCTCCCTCTCCCCATCTTTCTCACCTTCCCTCCCTCCCTCCCTCCCTCCATCCCACCCTCTCTCTCTCTCTCTCGCCTTTCCCTAGAGTCTTCCTCTCTATCTCCCTCAGTCCCTCTCTCTCTCGCCTTCTCTTCTCGACTCTGTTCTCTCTCCAATACAAATACATCCAATTGAGTGAAATGACAAGATGACACAACAAATATCAAGTTGGCCACTTAGCGTCTTAGTTTCTTGTCCTCAATTGCTCTCTCTCTTTCTCTCTCTCTCTCTCTCGCTCTCTCTCTCTCGGGGAGTCAAATGGAAATCTCTAATTTGGCAGGCCTTCAAAGTACCTGCTGGCCGCTTTCTCCGTTTCACTCTCTACACTGTGGTTCTTAGGTGATTAAATTGATGTTTATCAGAGTCCGTAAGAATGATTGCTTCGTAATTGGATTAAACAACAACAACAACAACACCAGATGTAGGAAATCACTGGGTAGTTAATGCCAAGTAAGCTTAATCAGTATTTTGACCACACGCAGACAGTCTCAGCCTACGGCACCGTGTTCCCTACATAGTGCACTAGGTTTGACCAGGGCCTCTATTGGGAACAGGGTGCCATTTGGAACGCAACCCTCAGCCCTACTTTGCATAACACGATGAGTTATGCTGAGCGCGAGCACCGTAGCCGGCCCAGCCGCTGAGTGTGCAGTGTTAGTTTCTGACCCGCTGTGTCCTGCGTTCCATTCTGCTGTTCCGTCTGCCGTTGGCGCAACAGTAACACGGGCGTAATTACTCAGATCAATGMGGGCCAGGCAGCCTCCACTGTACAGTATCACTGTCTCCCTGTGTCATTCCAGTCCAGGCTCCCTCTACAGGCTGTAATCAAAGTAATTACAGCAGCTAGATACCACAGATACATCCTCTCTGCACTGTAATCCCTGCCATACAGAGAGGGGGGTGATAGGGAGTGAGAGAGAGAGAGCRCCCACTCTATTATCATCTGGGAGCCCTAATCTAAAGTATTTGTCCTCTCTGGATATCGCTCTGTGTCCCTCTGACTGCCTGAGAGCACAGAGAGAAAATTGAACACAGGTTGGGTGAAAAGGCTGGCGGCTTAATTAAGATACATTAGTACTGAGATGGCCTGAGATTCAGACAATAAATACTAGGTGTCAGGCAGACAATTACCTCTCTGTCAGAAGTGGCTGTAGGTTCAGCACTAGGGCAGCGTGTGACTGTGTAATACAACGATTGCGTCCGAACTGGCACCCTAGTCCCTACACAGTGTGCTACTTTTGACTAAAGGGCTCTGGTCAAAAGTAGTTGACTATATAGGGAATAAGGTGCCAGTTTGGACGCACCCACCCCAACGCCAATGTACAATATCCTAATGGAATACACCAAGAGGCTGCTGAACCAGCTATTCCTCATATCAATGCCATGGCACCAGATGCGTCTCAGGCCTGTAATGTGGATGTAGAATAATTAGGACAGAAGCCAAGATGCGCMGTAATAACCAGAAAGGGCTAATCGTGACTGTAATGGAGCTAACCTCCACTGTGCTCTCTCTGCTGTGTTCAGCAATACCTTMAGCACTGCTCTGCAAGTGGCCACACAATACATTCTGCCTGGTATGATGAGTAGAGCCATGACATGACATTGTACAACAGATGAAACAGTTTCGTCAACACTTCTGGAGTTCTATTGACTTGCATAGCCAGAGAAAGCGAACTTCAATCCGCCTGCAATAATTGTCCTCCTAATTCTACTAAAATACCCAGTGTAGCCAAKTATACACTTATTCTAATGTTACCAGGCCAAATACATCAATATTTTGTTCCAGTGCATTGTCAGGTACACATCAGTCCATTTACCTTGAGGGCATAAATATACCTCTTGGCTGAAACCACTCTCAGTCTTGTGTCCAGCAACCGTCCAGTCCAGCATTGCAAGATGAATAATAGAACATACCAGAATAAAGAAGTAGACGGTATCCTGTCTGTGTCCTTACCTTGTTACCCATTTTACCTTTATTCTAGCAGTAAATAAGATATGTCGTAAGATCTGTCCTGGGTAACACGGGGTAATTGTCAGAACAAGGGTGTCCATGTTAGCTACATGGGAAAAGTGACCTTCAATGTTTAGCCGCTGGTGTTGGAGACCAATCAGCCAGCGATTGTGATTCTGAGGCAGAAGTGATGTAAAACCACACCACCATTACATTGATGGATTTTATAGTCTATCTACTAGATGGTTAAAAAAAAGTCCATAACTCATGGGAATTATACCATCATAGTGTTTAAAGTGAACACTAAAGTTAAGGGTGATTGCTTTCTGAAGAGTCTGGAACACGTCTCGAAATCTGTCATAGAAAAAGTGGAAAACACAGCTCTTGGGCCTCAGTCCAATAATATGTGTCTTTGATAATGTGATCAGTTTGATTGACGGTGTGTGTTAGAGAGACAGAAAGACTAAGATGAGAAACAGAGAATGAGAGGAGAATGAGAGAGTGTGTGAGACAGAAAGAGATTGTGTGCGGGTATGTGAGAGAGAGAGGTAGAAAGAGAGAGGTAGAGAGAGAGAGTGGTAGAGAGGTAGAGAGAGGTAGAGAGAGAGAGGTAGAAAGAGAGTGATAGAGAGAAAGAGAGGTAGAGAGAGAGAGAGGTCGAAAGAGAGAGAGAGGTAGATACAGGGGTAGAGGTTGAGTGAGAGATGGAGAGGTAGAAAGAAAGAAAGAGGTAGAGAGAGAGAGAGGTAGAGAGAGAGAGAGATAAAGAAAGAGAGCGTATAAAATACATTTTCTGGTACACCATAGATGCCAGAGACTGTTGGTTGGAAAGCTTAAAAATTATGGAAACTTTTTAGAAATGTGTTGTTGCCTATATGCTACATGCCATTTGGAAATCAAGGGTTTAGGATTCATTTTTGTGTGCAGTTGATTGGTAGCATTTCATATGCCTTTTCATATCAGATCACACACTCACACATATAGGGTTCTTCAGTTTGTTCCCATAGGTGAACCCTTTTTGGTGCTAGCTAGATTATTTGACAATACATGGACTTAACTCAATTTCCTCTGTTTCCCTCTGCACATGTCATTACCATTGCATTATAAAACATTACATTTTCATTTAAAACTGATTGAAAAACATCATGGGTTTTTGGATTCTTTGGTTTATCTGACTATAGGATTTGGTACCACCACATTTATAAATAATTATTTTAATACCTTAATCCATAAATATGGGTTTTTGCTGGCTGTGCTTGTATACCTGCACGGAGGCTACCGTCAACAATGTCATTTCTTGTTCAAATTATTATATCATTTTTACATTAGTTATATTGGGAACATATTTCTACTTGATGTAGACAGATGTGTGATATTTAATGTTTACATGTATTTTTTCTTAAGGAATATGTGTACATTAAGGTGGTAATGACTCTGTGGCAGTAATACATTGCATTAGTTGTTTAAAATAAGTGAGTGGAAATCGATATCTAAAATATCATTGATTGCTACAAAGACAGTAAAATATKATTGATTGCTACAAAGACAGTAAAATATCATTTACTAAGCACTATTGAGCAGGGGTATACCCATTTTATACTAAAGGTATACAAATAGTCGCTACTTTGCAATGGTAATAATCTGGAAATCGTCATTACCGACACATTTTGTGGTGGTATGTGGTAATGACAGTGCTGGTAATGACACTTTGCAACATTTATGGATTTACCCGCCAGGCCATGAGTTTTACTTGGTTAATATGATCAGCTATCGTTTGATCAATTCCYACCACAACATAATGAAACATTTTCTTTCAAATAGAGGATAACCTAGATGAGTTAGAGRCTTTGCTGTAATGACTCAGAATATTCTCTGATCTTGACATATTCAAAGTGACTTTTCTTGAAGATGGAGACATAATATAATACACGCTCCATGGCATATCCTTGTTCTCCACGGTCAGTTCCCAGTTCATGTGTGACTTATGATAAAAGCACTATAATGTATCGTTTTGTTCAGAGTAACGGTAATGACATTAAATTGTGGGACAACTGTATTTAGTAGAAAAAAATATATATATTTAGGACTTATGACACATAACAAATCTATATAGCTTTCATTTATTTGACTCCTTTTCTAACCAGGTGCATTAAATATTTACAAATGATCATCATTTTCATGTTGAAATACATAGCAGAAGATCAAAKGTCAGGGTGTGGGACAATTGCCTTCTCAGTGCGAAACAGTGGAATACAGGAATAAAATACTTTTGAYAATGACTCAAAAAACATATTTGAAAAATGAACAAAACGTTTAAGCTTATTTTAGTGTCAACTTATATGTGTAAAAGAAAACACTTTTTTTCTTTAACATAGTTGCAAAATCGKCCGAATAAGTAGTATAGCCTACAAATAAATGTCTCAGTGGTCTTACTAACTCGTATTGCTCAAAGCATATCTGTTACAWATTCACATGGCTGTCCAATGACTTGAAAAAAATGCATTATCATTGTAGCTAGCCCAATAAAAATAAAATYCATTCGAGGAATATAAATTATGGGCTGATATAAAAGGAGATGTATCCATGAAATTAAATAAATAATTACAAATACTTTTGCGAAGCAGATATTTGATCACTCAACCCCACAACAGCAAACAGTGAAACACATTTGATAGGCTATCATTGATATATCATTGTAATATAGGTTTATAAAGGTTTTAGTTCGTTTGGAATTACTGCTTGAACAATAAAGCAGAGTCGCTATTCACCAACACGGTTATTCCAACCGTTATCAGCACCGCAACATGCACCTGGTTACACCCTGCATCTGATCACTAACGTTATACCTGCCAGCTACGGAGGAGCCCCCGGCCAGGCACTCACCTAACTTTTGCGGTCACAGAAGATATTGCATCGTTCCTTAAAGTCTTCCTTTTGGACACTGCAGTTCCCATGCTGAAGTGGAAACGACACGAGAAAAAAGCCAGATCATTACACTGATGGGCGCTCGGATATGAAGGAAATAAAAGCTTGTTGAAAACACGGAGGTAAAGCGGAACCACGGCAAATCAGAAAACTCCCCCTTTACCCTGAGTTGTTAAAAAATAAACCAGTTTTGTAATTTCATAGACTACTACTCAATTACGTTCAATCTGAAAAATATCTTGGTAACTATTGAAAGCTTTGTAGTGTGTGATTGAGAGCGCAGCTACAGCGTTGTTGARTCAGAGAGCAGAAAACGTGCCCGGCTCGTAGAGCGCGGTTGCTTGCATGCCCCTCGTGCTGTACTCCTTTATCACACACCCACTAGTGGTGAAAATGTTTCTACTAGTTAATACAACGACAAAGTCAAAATTGGCTATATCGTAAAAATTCCCCCCAAAATGTTTTGCTTTTTCCTCTTAATTTAAGATTTGTGTWAGGGATAATGTTAGCAGTGTGGTTAGGGTTAAGGTTAGGTTTAAAARCAGATTTTAAGAAGAGAAATTGTAGAAATAGGCGGGGTTTATGACTTTGTGGTTGTGGTAACTAGTGACGARCACGCTTCAGTTGAATCAGTTAGTTTCTTAACATACAGTATTTTGAGGACTGCCTTGTAAGAAGCAATATTTGTTGCACCCGTGAGGGAGAATGCCATACCAATTGAACTCCTATGGTGTTATAGTGCCCCATCAATTTAACATGTATAGGGGACAGATTGGAGTGGCAGGAAGTCTTGAACCWTAAATGGTTGAGCATTTTTCCATGTCCTMTTGGTCTGTTTTGCCCTGTAGTCGCTGCTAGTTTGGWTGCCTTTGTTAGGCCATTAGAAGTGCAAGTGATATAAAACAACACATTTTCATTAATATGCTGTAATGTGTAAACATTTACCTAGAAGCCAACCTGCTTGCACCAATCCAWTGTAATTACAGTWTAATACTCTGAAATACAAACCCTGCAATGAATTTCATCCATTCATRCCGGTTACGGTAGTATTTACTTTTTTATAGAATAATACAGTCAACTTTCTGGTATTGTACTGTGTGTCATTACACCATATTTACATTACAGTAGGTGTACTGTAATATGAAATACAGATTTTTACTTGCTGCCTGTAAGCTACTGTCAAATTCACGATAACCTCGTTACAGTGCACCAGTAAACTGTGGGTAGGCTACTAGCAAAATTATTATTTGTAAAGATGAAGTAAGTCAGCCCTTGTCTCAAAGCAAAGCCTGKATCACCCATCTTGGTTACCTTGTCATCGTCATCAACACAGTATATACAGAGGTGACATCATTGACCAAGCATACCATCCATCTGACCAAATTCTGTTGACAGATGTGGTTTAGTGCTGTGAACAACACCCCAAGTGCCAACAGCTATTTCAGCGGCATTGACAACTCCTACTCCTCTCACCACAACAACAGCTCTTTCAGCACCACGGACAGCGTCTATGACAGAAACGCAGACTGTGACGACTGCAATTTATATAAATATTATCGTAACAGTAGCTACGCAATTACCTAACACCATATTCCATGGGTTTACTGAGGGGGAATAGTTTGTGTCGTGCCCTCTTCACGACTGTCTTGGTGTACTTGGACCATGTTAATTTGTTGGTAATGTGGCCGCCAAGGAACTTGAAGCTCTCAACGTGCTCCACTATAGCCCCATCGATGAGAATGGGGGCGTGCTCGGTCCTCCTTTTKCTGTAGTCCACAATCATCTCCTTTGTCTTGATCACATTGAGGGAGAGGTTGTTGTTCTGGCACCACYCGGTCAGATCTCTGACCTCCCTATAGGCTGTCTCATCGTTGTCTGTGATCAGGCCTACCACTGTTGTGTCATCAGCGAACTTAATGATGGTATTGGATTTGTGCCTGGCCGTGCAGTCATGAGGGAACGGGGAGTACAGGACGGGACTGAGCACGCACTCCTGAGGGGCCCCCGTGTTGAGGATCAGCGTGGCGGATGTGTTGTTACCTACCCTTAACCACCTGGGGGCGGCCTGTCAGGAAGTCTAGGATCCAGTTGCAGAGGGAGGTGTTTAGTGCCAGGGTCCTTAGCTTAGTGATGAGCTTTGAGGGCACTATGGTGTTGAACCCTGAGCTGTAGTCAATGCATACTCATACAGGTGTTRCTTTTGTGCAGGTGGGAAAGGGCAGTGTGGAGTGCAATAGAGATTGCTTAATCTGTGGATCTGTTGGTGCGGTATGCAAATTGGAGTTGGTCTAGGGTTTCTGGGATAATGGTGTTGATGTGAGCCATGACCAGCCTTRCAAAGCATTTCATGGCTACAGACGTGAGTGCTACGGGTCGGTAGTCATTTAGGCAGGTTACCTTAGTGTTCTTGGGCACAAGGACTATGGTGGTCTGCTTGAAACATGTTGGTATCGTCTATGTTACGAATTTGCAAAACATACAATATGTTACGAATTTGAAAAACATATGAAATGTTACAAATTCCAATTTGTTGTGGCTAACGTTAGCTAGGTAGCTAGGTGAAGATTAGATGATCAATTCAATCCAATCCACATCGCAGTATTTACGCAGTAGCTCTTTCTCCAATGGTCAAATTAACTCACAGATTGGTCTTGGGTACTGTATAAAAACCTACAACTACTACCAGGGCGACCCATCTCACAGGTATGAATTCACTTTTCAGAATTAGAAGTGTGTGGGCATGGGATGAACATAGCTGCAGGATATGTGGATGAATATTGTAAATAAAGTYTTTGAAAGGGATATCTGCCCCATGTGGGATTAGAACTCATAACCATTGATGTATAAAACAACTGTTTTAGCAGACTGTAAAAATACAACTAGTTGATTTGACCAACATTTTCATCTATTTCTTGTTACGGTGGATGTACAGTACCAGTCAAAAGTTTGGACACACCTACTCATTCAAGGGTTTTTCTTATTTTTTTGTACTATTTTCTACATTGTAGAATAATAGTGAAGACATCAAAACTATGGAATAACACACATGGAATCATGTAGTAACCAAAAAAGTGTTAAACAAATCAAAATATATTTTATATTTGAGATTCTTCAAAGTAGCCACGCTTTGCCTTGATGACAGCTGTCATTAATGGCCTGTGGGGATCAGGTTACAGTGGATCACAGTTCTACGGAGATATCTCTCCCTCCCGCAGAGGGGGAATGGTATAGAGGGATTGATGGGGGGGGGGGTTATGACACTTCACGCCCATCGTAAATTCTAAGGCAGCAGAATAACCCTTTTTCCTTTAGTGTTGGGGATTGGAATGCCTGCGTGTCTCTGAGTCTACCTCAGAACTGTAACGTGCCATAAGTGGACTTTGGGACATTATATTTCATCAGCCAAAATGGTGGTAACAATGATAGATGGAATATGAAAATGAATGTCGATTTTGTGATGTCATTAAAAGTTAAATGAGGACGTTATAACGGAAACTTTATAACTTAAAGATTTTTCATAATGTGTGTATGATGTTTACATCCTGTGCGTTGTGTAGAAAATATCCAGATCAAAGAGAATATTTTTGTGACGGAAGAGGCTGATTTTAGTTGTCTAGCAAGATCATAATAAATTGTGATACTTTGCCTCGTAACTAGCTACGCCCCAGGGAACCCAGAAAGCGTGTCAAAAAGACGGAAATGCCCCTTTCTACCCTYGGGTAGAAAACATGTGAGTTAAGAATTTACATATCAGACTAGAGGACCACGCGCTGCAGCCAGGGTCCACGATCCCAAAAAGCTACACAAGGTTAAGGAAGACCTCTTAAAAAACCTCTTAACAGTCAATGCTACGGTTGATTACAGTGTCTAGGAAGGTGAATTCAAGCAGGAGCACCTGGTTTTTCTTTTCAAGTCACCGGTTGTCTACACAGCCCTCCTACCCACGCTGGGAGCATCGACACAGCTGATTAGCCTCCTCAGAAGCCCACTCTCACAGAACGAATGCAAGGGAACAGACAACTAAGAGAAAGGACATTGTGACATCTTGTCACAATGTGAGACTTACACCTGAAAACGAAAGACCAGACCTTCAGAGATACACAACGGAGACCTTCAACACGTAAATAATCAATAACACGTAATAACAATTCTGACCCATAAGAGCGGCAGTTCGGGGCAAGGTGTTAGGGCTAAACTAAGCATAGTTTACAAATGCATCCAAGTGTTGCTTTTCTCTCTTGCTTTTCTCTCTCTCTTTTTTTTAAATCGCCATCTTGTGTAACAAGTGTTATATTGTGTTGGTTCGCTAGGGACCTGTTGCCATTGTATTAAGTTCTAACCAATAACCTAGACTGTTTGTGTATGTGTATCTTATGTTATCATTTAGCTTGTTAGTAAATAAAAAATCAACTACATTTGTGTGGTACGGAATGATTAGTGAGACCCGGGTTTGTGCAGATTTACAAATTATGCAATGTTCAGAATGAGACTGATGAGGAAATTACTTAATTAATTAGTGACCACTATGGAATCGATAAATTCTGATATTCTTTGAGTTAAATCGGGAAACAGTAACTCATTGAACAAACTTTTCCCGTAGTGCCCCATTTTACTGAGTTAATTGTTACATGATTAATTTCATCACGTAATTATAAACATAGTTAATTATTTGATAAATAGCATGGCATCACATTAACGATAACAACGTCACAACACAGTTTGCACACTCTTGGCATTCTCTCAACCAGATTCATGACGTAGTCACCTGGAATGCATTTCAATTAACAGGTGTGCCTTGTTAAAAGTTAATTTTTGGAATTTATTTCCTTTTTAATGCGTTTGAGCCAATCAGTTGTGTTGTGACAAGGTAGGGGTGGTATACAGAAGATAGCCCTATTTGGTAAAATACCAKGTCCATATTTTGATAAGAACAMCTCAAATAAACTAAGAGAAACGACAGTCCATCATTACTTTAAGACATGAAGGTCAGTCAATACGGAACATTTCAAGTGCAGTCGCAAAAACTATCAAGCYCTATGATGAAACTGGCTCTCATGAGGACCGCCACAGGAAAGGAAGACCAAGAGTTAGCTCTGCTGCAGAGAATAAGTTAATTAGAGTTAACTGCACCTCAGATGGCAGCCCAAATAAATACTTCATAGTGTTCAATTAACAGACACATCTCAACATCAACTGTTCAGACGAGACTGCGTGAATCAGGATGGTGTGGGGGTGCATTGCTGGTGACACTGTCACCAGCAATTAACCAGCATGGCTACCAAATCAAATCAAATTTTATTGGTCACATACACATGGTTAGCAGATGTTAATGCGAGTGTAACGAAATGCTTGTGCTTATTGTTCCGACCATACAGTAATATCTAACAAGTAATCTAACAATTTCACAACAATTACATTATACACACAAGTGTAAAGGAATGAATAAGAATATGTACATATAAATATATGTATGAGCGATGGCCGAACGGTATAGGCAAGATGCAGTAGATGGTATAGAGTACAGTATAAATATATGAAATTAGTAATGTAGGGTATGTAAACATTATATAAAGTGGCATTGTTTAAAGTGACTAGTGATACATTTATTACATCCAATTTTTAATTATTAAGTGGCTAGAGATTTGAGTCAGTATGTTGGCAGCAGCCACTCAATGTTAGTGATGGCTGTTTAACAGTCTGATGGCCTTGAGATGGAAGCTGTTTTTCAGTCTCTCAGTCCCAGCTTTGATGCACCTGTACTGACCTCGCCTTCTGGATGATAGCGGGGTGAACAGGCAGTGGCTCGGGTGGTTGTTGTCCTTGATGATCTTTATGGCCTTCCACCACATCTGGGGGTGTAGATGTCCTGGATGGCAGGTAGTTTTCCCCCGGTGATGCGTTGTGCAGACCTCACTACCCTCTGGAGAGCCTTACGGTTGTGGGCGGAGCAGTTGCCGCACCAGGCGGTGATACAGCCCGGCAGGATGCTCTCGATTGTGCATCTGTAAAAGTTTGTGAGTGTTTTTGGTGACAAGCCAAAAGCGCTGTTGAGCCTTATTCACCACGCTGTCTGTGTGGGTGGACCATTTCAGTTTGTCCGTGATGTGTACGCCGAGGAACTTAAAACTTTCCACCTTCTCCACTACTGTCCTGTTAATGTGGATAGTGGGGTGCTCCCCCTGCTGTTTCCTGAAGTCCACAAACCGCATTGACATGATTGGTTGACGGTAAGCGGGGGCGGTACATCCTGTATAAACACAAACTCACTTCCTTGACAACAGCTTTGCACTGCTCTTCGAAGCGCACAATGTATGAATGTCCTGCTGAGGCCATTCTTGCCCTGACTTCTGTTGAGGCCATATCACCGTAAATGCTGCATGGCCAATGCAGAAGTCGGATTGACTACGCGCCCAAATGCACAATGCACCTCTCTCTCCAGAATGCGCTCTCTCCCGCCAATTTGTGCACAGTCATTGTTTAATGACTTCATTGTGTGAATTGTTTGCGTTTGATTGTTGGTGTATATCAATTCCCCATTACATATATCACCAGTAGTACATTTACCATTAATTCCTAGAATTTCTAATCTACAATGTTTGTTACTTTGGTTATGGTAATTTCTTTTAATGCATTCAATATTGTTCCAATCTGGCCTCCCAAACAAATGCGGTTTCTACTGACAATTCTACTGACAATATTCGATGATTCCATTTCTCTAAAACAGGTTATAGACTACATGTGCACCACCAAGTCAGAACAGTAGGCGAAATGAAGAGCGGAAAATATACCAAATTATTAGGGTGAGGCACATTTTTTTTAATTTTTTTTATTTATTTTTAGTCATTTAGCAGACGCTCTTATCCAGAGCGACTTACAGTAGAGTGCATACATTTTATTACATTTTTTTTACATACTGAGACAAGGATATCCCTACCGGCCAAACCCTCCCTAACCCGGACGACGCTATGCCAATTGTGCGTCGCCCCACGGACCTCCCGGTTGCGGCCGGCTGCGACAGAGCCTGGGCGTGAACCCAGAGACTCTGGTGGTGCAGCTAGCACTGCGATGCAGTGCCCTAGACCACTGCGCCACCCGGGAGGTGGCACATGGGCTACTAACAGCTTACTATACAACATATACTTATTATTACTTTCTTAGCTGCAGTATACATATCTCCCTGGCATATTACATAATTTTTGCAGCAACATACAAGACATTTTTGGACTCACCTTGTTGTGCTGTGCCCACTTGAACAGGAAGGTGGCYCCGCGGTCCTTCGTGGCATCAAACTTTGTCATCAAAGTCTGGCATTCTCTGGATTTATGCTGCTTCCAAGACAACTGACAACTCGGGAAAAAACAAGGTTGAATCATGATGACGTCAGTGATCTTCAAATCGTTGCTCTAGAAAGAGGCCGGAGTTCCCGACTTACAATTCCGAGTTGGATGACCGTTCAAAACGTATTTTCCCAGTCCGAGCTGTTTTTTTCCTGAGTTCCCAGTTGTCTTGAACTCACTGAAGTCAGATTTCACAGTTTGGAGTTGTTGTTTTGAGCGRGGCCGGAATCGTGCTGGATTGACTGCATGGCCAATGTTGAATGTTTAGAATTTTAAACTTAGAAAATAGTACCTTAAACCAAGAATTGGGACCACACACCCACTCCACTGAATAGCAGGCTAGTGATTGCTTTGCAATGCTTGCAGTTATTTAATGATTCCTTCAAAACCACTCATTGTTGAATTTGCGATTTCCAACTTGTTGTGTAATGTTCATGTCCATTGGCTGATGAGCACCGATACATTTTATCTATAATTTCTCTTCATTATTTATCTTCATATGACAAGGATTAAAAAGGATTTGCCAGTAGATTGTCAACTTGATTCACGATGATGACTGCTAACTAAGATTTTGAAAATATGATGATCAGTCCAATCAAGCTACTGTAGATATAATGTGACTTGACGTTGTTTTATCCGTGGCTAATGACCTTGAACCTTCTTGGATGGGCACTTCTAATGTAACTCTAAGGGGCTTGAATTTTTTTGCTCTACCCTTAGGTTTGGCAGTGACGTAGTGTCCCCATGAGTGGCAGAACACTGAGCCAATCACGGCACAACTAGAGAACATTACCAACCCCTACGCTCCGTATATTCCGCTGGCTGCACCACCACTACAGAAAGAAATGAGCTAGGTTGAAACACCAGCATTTTGGAGCTGCTTTATTCAAGAAAGCAAAAAAGAGACCATGTTTGTATGGGGGCTTTATTGACTCAATTATATACAGTACATACGCTTAGGTTGGAGTCATTAAAACTCGTTTTTCAAACACTCCACAAATTTCTTGTTAACAAACTATAGTTTTGGAAAGTCGGTTAGGACATCTACTTTGTGCATGACAAAAGTCATTTTTCCAACAATTGTTTACAGACAGATTATTTCACTTATAATTTACTGTATCACAATTCCAGTGGGTCAGAAGTTTACATACACTAAGTTGACTGTGCCTTTAAACAGCTTGGAAAATTCCAGAAAATGATGTCATGGTTTTAGAAGCTTCTGATAGGATAATTGACATAATTTAAGTCAATTGGAGGTGTACCTGTGGATGTATTTCAAGGCCTGTCTTCAAACTCAGTGCCTCTTTGCTTACAGATAATTGAAAATCAAAAGAAATCAGCCAAGACCACAAAAAAATAATTGTAGACCTCCACAAGTCTGGTTCATCCTTGGGAGCAATTCCAAACGCCTGAAGGTACCACGTTCATTCTGTAAAAACAATAGTACGCAAGTATAAACACCATGGGACCACGCAGCCGTCATACCGGTCAGGAAGGAGACACATTCTGTCTCCTAGAGATGAACGTACTTTGGTGCGAAAAGTGCAAATCAATCCCAGAACAACAACAAAGGACCTTGTGAAGATGCTGGAGGAAACAGGTACAAAATTATCTATATCCACAGTAAAATGAGTCCTATATCGGCATAACCTGAAAGGCCGCTCAGCAAGGAAGAAGCCACTGCTCCAAAACCGCCATAAAAAAGCAACTCACATGGGACAAAGATCTGACTTTTTGGAGAAATGTCCTCTGGTCTGAGGAAACAAAAACAGAACTGTTTGGCCATAATGACCTCGTTATGTTAGGAGGAAAAGGGGATGCTTGCAAGCCGAAGAACACCATCCCAACCGTGAAGCACGGGGTGGCAGCATCATGTTGTAGGGGTGCTTTGCTGCAGGAGACTGGTGCACTTCACAAAATAGATGGCATCAGAGGTAGGAAAATTATGTGGATATATTGAGCAACATCTCAAGACATCAGTCAGGAAGGTAAAGCTTGGTCGCAAATGGTTCTTCCAAATGGACAATGACCCAAGCATGCTTCCAAAGTTGTGGCAAAATAGCTTAAGGACAACAAAGTCAAAGTATGGAGTGGCCATCACAAAGCCCTGACCTCAATCCCATAGAAAAATTGTGGGCAGAACTGAAAAAGCGTGTGTGAGGCAAAGAGGCCTACAGACCTGACTCAGTTACACAGCTCTATCAGGAGGAAGGGTAAAAATTCACCCAACTTATTGTGGGAAGCTTGTGGAAGGCTACCCGAAACGTTTGACCCAAGTTAAACAATTTAAAGGCAATGCTACCAAATACCAATTGAGTGTATGTGAACTTCTGACCCACTGGGAATGTGATGAAAGAAATAAAAGCTGATAATAAATCATTCTCTCTACTATTATTCTGACATTTCACATTCTTAAAATAAAGTGGTGATCCTAACTGACCTAAGACAGAMACTTTTTACTAGGATTAAATGTCAGGAATTGTGAAAAACTGAGTTTCAATGTATTTGGCTAAGGTGTATGTAAACTTCCGACTTCAACTGTATATATACAGTACCAGTCAAGGGTCTTTCTTTATTTTTACTATTTTCTACTTAGTAGAATAATAGTGAAGACATCATATATATTTGACATTGTTTGCAAACTGATATGTGACATGTATTAATGGCAAAATAACATGCAAAACAGGCAACCACCTCCCCCAAAAAAATGTAATTAAGGGTCGCCACTGAGAGTGCACAACCTGTGCTACACTTGTGATAAACAAGTTTTGGCTTATTTATTGACGAGTTCTGTCAATTTAGTCATTGTCTTTTGTTTGGAGCGCTCCTGTCAATGTTGAGTACGGACACACGCATAGAAATTAGGCCTACAGACTACCTGGCCAGCGTGCAAATGTAGGCATATAAATGTGCCCATTTGGGGATCTGATAGTATTTCTGATTAGCTTAACGCACCACCACTAATGACCTGTGGAGCTTCTCAAATAAATGTTTTCTTCACCTCAAACAGCAAGCAAACAAAGCCTGTTTTTACATCCATTGAGAATTACAATAGTTCCTCAAGGTATTTGAAAAATCTTTCCAGCTCTCTCCCTTTCGATAACCACTCAGTATGAGAAGGGAAAAATGTAAAGCTCTGATCCAGTGGAAACGTCATAAAATAGGCTTGACTTGGACTGAAATAAGTTCCCGTACTTAGTTTGGTTGCTGGTACTGTTTATATGATGCAGGAGCTCCACAATACTTTTGAGCTAATATTCTATAAGAGGAACAGGGGCTCAAGCAGTAGAACATTTGAGATGCTGGTACTCAGCTCCAGTGAGCTCCTGCCCAAGTCAAGCACTGCTTCTTATCCCTTCTGCAAATAGTCTACAGCTGTCTCTGTCACGAGCTCACTAAGCCCAGGAAACTGAGTGCCCAGAATATTTTATACAATGTTGCAAACTCGCTAGTGCAAACTGTCCCAACAGCTTTATGGCTTTATGGCTTTAAGTAGGCTTTTTTTACATAGTTGGCAATAGAAGTTACTCTTTAAGTTTGTATCATTTTCATTTAGATTTGGATAGAATTTTGATTAACCACATGACAATGATTTTGAGATATGAAGATTTTATTATAAGTTAAAGGAAACTGTTTCATGAAAATTTGCATATGAAAACTATAACTGGCATGCAGATCAGTAGAAATGGTAAGTTAAATTGGCATTCCAGATGAGAAAGTTTGCCGACTCCTCGTGTAGTCCATTATCGGCAACTTCAGGGGAGTAATGGCAGAATCTGCGAAAGCCAGCACAASCTGGAGGAGAATAGTTGGGTCAGGTTAAGTTTTTTTTCTTCTGGTTCTCTTGAGGCATCAAACCGTAAGCTTAAAGCATCAGACAAGCTCAATGCACCCAGTTGATTACACATTTAAACATTTCAAGCAATCGATTGGTCAAAAGAACAGACAACTTTCGGTCCACCAAGATTTTTTTTAGTCGGGACAGCCCTAGTTTACACTGAAKGCGTTTTTCTATCCCAAAAATGTATTCTCCCTCACAATAACATTTCATCCCGAGACCCACCTGGACTCCTGCCGCCACATGTGGGTTCTAGCCCACAGTTTGGGAACCACTGCTCTAGAGCTGTCACGCCCTGGCCTTAGTATTCTTTGTTTTCTTTATTATTTTAGTTAGGTCAGGGTGTGACATGGGGAATGTTTGTGTTTTGTCGTTTTGGGTGGTTATATGGTAAAGGGGGTGTTGGGTTTAGTGTATGAGTTTGTGTTGAGTGAATGTTTCTAGGTATGTCTATGGTTGAGTGAATGTTTCTAGGTATGTCTATGGTTGCCTGAGTGGTTCTCAATCAGAGACAGATGTCTTTCATTTGTCTCTGATTGGGAGCCATATTTAAGGCAGCCATGGGCATCATGCATTTGTGGGTAATTGTCTATGTCTAAGTGTTTAGTGTCAGCACTTATTTGTTAAGATAGCTTCACGTTCGTCAGTTTGTTGTTCGGTTCATTTATCTTCTCTTAATAAAAGGGATGGATATTTCACGCGCTGCGCCTTGGTCCTCTCTCTCTCTTATCAAGCCGATCGTTGACAGAATTACCCACCAAAACCGGCAAGCAGCGTGTCAAGCAGCAACAGGAGCATACACAAAGATTCATGGACATGGAGGAGATACTGGATGGAAAGGTCCTTGGGCACAACCGGGAGAATATTGCCTCCCTCGTGAAGAGCTGGAGGCAGCTAAAGCCGAGAGAGGATATGAGGAGGCAGCACGGAAGCAAGGCTGGAAGCCCGTGAGTACAACCCAAAAAATGTATTGGGGGGAGGCTGAAAGGGAGTGTGGCGAGTCAGGTAGGAGACCTGCGCATACGCCCTGTACTTACCGTGGAGAGCGAGAGTAGGGCAGACACCGTGTTAGCAGTAGAGCGGCATGGTGTCTCCTGTACTGTCATAGCCCGCGGCGGGTTATTCCACCTCCCCCGCACTGCAGGGCTAGGATGAGGATTGAGCCAGAATGTCATGAAGCCGGCCCAACGCATCTTGGTAACACCAGTGCGTCTCCTCGGCCGCTTACATGGCACCAGCCTTACGCATGGTGTCCCCGGTTCGCCTACATAGCCCGGTGCGGGTATTCCACTCCCCCGCACTGGTCGGGCGACGGGGAGCATACAACCAGGTAAGGTTGGGCAGGCTCAGTCTCAAGGGAGCCAGTACGCCTTCACGGTCCGGTATTTCCGGCGCCACCTCCCCGCCCCAGCCCAGTACCACCAGTGCCTACACCACGCACCAGGCTTCCTGTGCGTCTTCAAGCCCTGTTCCTCCTCCACGCACAACCTTATGGTGCGTGTCTCCAGCCCATTACCACCAGTGCCTACACCACGCACCAAGCCTCCTGTGGTGTCCCCAGAGTCCTGTGCGTCCTGTTGCTGCTCCCCGCACTAGCCCTGAGATGCGTGTCCCCAGCCCGTACCACCAGTGCCGGCACCACGCACTAGGCCTAATGTGCGCCTCCAGGGTCCAGTATGCCCTGTTCCTTCTCCCCGCACTAGCCCTGAAGGTGCGTGTCCTTAGCCGGTACCCAGTTCCGGCACCACGCACCACAAACAGGCGCCTCAGCCGGCCAGAGTCTGCCGTCTGCCCAGCGCCATCTGAGCTACCATCTGCCTAGCGCCATCTGAGCCATCGTCTGCCAGCCCATCTGAGCCATCCGTCTGCCCAGCGCCATCGAGCCACCGTCTGCCCATGCCATCTGAGCCATCCGTCTGCCCAGCGCCATCTGATTCATCCGTCTGCCCAGCGCCATCTGAGCCATCCGTCTGTCCCGAGCCGTCAGACCATCCGTCTGTCCCGAGCCGTCAGAGCCGCCCGTCTGTCCCGAACCGTCAGAGCCGTTCGTCAGTCAGGAGCCGCTAGAGTCGCCAGTCAGCCAGGATCTTCCAGAGCGCCCGCCAGCCAGGATCTTCCAGAGCCGCCCGCCAGCCAGGATCAGCCAGAGACCCCGCCAGCCAGGATCAGCCAGAGCCGCCCGCCAGCCAGGATCAGCCAGAGCCGCCGCCAGCCAGGATCAGCCAGAAGCCGCCCGCCAGCCAGGATCAGCCAGAGCGCCGCGCCAGCCAGGATCAGCCAGAGCCGCCCGCCAGCCAGGATCAGCCAGAGCCGCCCGCCAGCCAAGAGCAGCCCAGATCCGTCAGCCAGCCATGAGCAGCCAGATCCGTCAGCCAGCCATGAGCAGCCAGATCCGTCAGCCAGCCATGAGCAGCCAGATCCGTCAGCCAGCCATGAGCAGCCAATCCGTCAGCCAGCCATCAGACCAGTACCAGCCTGAGCAGCCAATCCGTCAGCCAGCCATGAGCAGCCAGATCCGTCAGCCAGCCATGAGCAGCCAGAGTCGCCAGCCAGCCATGAGCAGCCAGAGTCGCCAGCCAGCCATGAGCAGCCAGAGTCGCCACCAGCCATGAGCAGCCAGAGTCGCCAGCCAGCCATGAGCAGCCAGAGTCGCCAGCCAGCCATGAGCAGCCAAGTCGCCAGCCAGCCATGAGCAGCCAGAGTCGCCAGCCAGCCATGAGCAGCCAGAGCGCCAGCCAGCCATGAGCAAATAGTCTACAGCCTGTCTCTTGTCACGAGCTCACTAAGCCAGAAACTGAGTGCCCAGAATATTTTATACAATGTTGCAAACTCGCTAGTGCAAACTGTCCCAACAGCTTTATGGCTTTATGGCTTTAAGGAGGCTTTTTTTACATAGTGGCAATAGAAGTTACTCTTTAAGTTTGTATCATTTTCATTTAGATTTGGATAGAATTTTGATTAACCACATGACAATGATTTTGAGATATGAAGATTTTATTATAAGTTAAAGGAAACTGTTTCATGAAAATTTGCATATGAAAACTATAACTGGCATGCAGATCAGGAGAAATGGTAAGTTAAATTGGCATTCCAGATGAGAAAGTTTGCCGACTCCTCGTGTAGTCCATTATCGGCAACTTCAGGGGGATAATGGCAGAATCTGCGAAAGCCAGACGAAAGCTG
>NC_036855.1:33489956-33514993 GCF_002910315.2 Salvelinus sp. IW2-2015
TTTCATGAAAATTTGCATATGAAAACTATAACTGGCATGCAGATCAGTAGAAATGGTAAGTTAAATTGGCATTCCAGATGAGAGAAGTTTGCCGACTCCTCGTGTAGTCCATTATCGGCAACCTCAGGGGAGTAATGGCAGAATCTGCGAAAGCCAGCACAAGTGGAGGAGAATAGTTGGGTCAGGTTAAGTTTTTTTCTTCTGGTTCTCTTGAGGCATCAAACCGTAAGCTTAAAGCATCAGACAAGCTCAATGCACCCAGTTGATTACACATTTAAACATTTCAAGCAATCGATTGGTCAAAAGAACAGACAACTTTCGGTCCACCAGATTTTTTTTAGTCGGGACAGCCCTAGTTTACACTGAACGTTTTTCTATCCCAAAAATGTATTCTCCCTCACAATAACATTTCATCCCGAGACCCACCTGGACTCCTGCCGCCACATGTGGGTTCTAGCCCACAGTTTGGGAACCACTGCTCTAGAGCGTTCACGCCCTGGCCTTAGTATTCTTTGTTTTCTTTATTATTTTAGTTAGGTCAGGGTTGACATGGGGAATGTTTGTGTTTTTGTCGTTTTGGTGGTTATATGTAAAGGGGTTGGGTTTAGTGTATGAGTTTGTGTTGAGTGAATGTTTCTAGGTATGTCTATGGTTGAGTGAATGTTTCTAGGTATGTCTATGGTTGCCTGAGTGGTTCTCAATCAGAGACAGATGTCTTTCATTTGTCTCTGATTGGGAGCCATATTTAAGGCAGCCATGGGCATCATGCATTTGTGGGTAATTGTCTATGTCTAAGTGTTTAGTGTCAGCACTTATTTGTTAAGATAGCTTCACGTTCGTCAGTTTGTTTTGTTTCGTTCATTTTTGTCTCTTTAATAAAAGGAGATGTATTTTTCACGCGCTGCGCCTTGGTCCTCTCTCTCTTATCAAGACGATCGTGACAAGAGCATTGTTGAGGCAAGCGACGTCTAACTTTTTATCTTCAACAACATTTGAAGARGCTCCAGCGACTCCATTTGAAAAGAGGAAAACTTTTCAATAACTCATAGAATTAATTATACTTTCATTGGATATTAGTCTAATTCTACAGATGGATATTAGCTAATGGAACCCGAGACTGATGTGTTTGTCGAACATGGGCCAGAATGGGAACAAGATGGAACCTGTTGACATTTACTGCAAGTGCTTGTTTGTTCATGCATTGATTTGGTGAAAAGGCCAAGCAATTAGATCAGTGGTCACCTTTTATGAGTCAAGATCACTTCCTGAATCAAAATGCAAGCCGAGATCTACTGCTCAGACTTTTTTTTTTTATTACTTAAAAAATTTAAGCCTATGCAACATTAACCTATTAAAATGAGCAATGAGGTTTGTAGTAAACTATCTGCCCAATACATTATCACTGCATATTGGCTATGCTTGAATTGCTCTGCCAATGTTGTTCTTCTCAGACTATTTTGAAATTATATATTTTTTTTTATGTAGGTATATGATCACACTTGTAATAGATCATTTGTTGTATTACTTTGGAGTGAGCATAATAATTGTTTTATTTTATTTTACTGGACTGATGGCCTGCATCTGATGGTCTGTTTGAGGGGAGGGAGAGAGCAGATGCTGCCTCACCGCTTTCCTTCCATTGAAAATGAATGTGAAACAGTGTTTCACCGCGGGGTGCTGCCAGTAGTATACACGGGCCTTACCGTCCCCCCGCTGAGAAAAGGGGACACTGTCTTCCAGCTGATGGCAAAATTAACACTGTATTATTTCTGCCTCATGCGCCAGTTCATGTTGTTAATCCGATGTTCAGATAAGGTGAAATATTACTCGATATAAAAAACAGACAAGCCAAGCAATCATGTTCTCTGGAAACTAGATGCTATTATTAGAACCAGCCAGTGCTTCATAATCAGATAACAAATGTATTTTTTGGCAAGGTGGGAAGTTTCCCAAAATTCCCAGGTTTTCCCAGAAATCCTGGTGGGAGGATTCCCAGATTTCATGCTTATTTCCTTCCTATTCCGGGAATCTTTCAACAAGGATTCATAGAAAACCTGGGAATTTTCTGGAAAGTTACCAGAATTTTGCAACCTTACGGCGAAACAACCAATCACTCAAAGGAATCAGGAGAACATAGTCCAGGGTTTATAAAGAGAGAGGTATTGATGTTGATGCTGGTAGTATGGTAGTATTGATGCTACCAACTTTCACTTGGGACGGGGGGACATGACCCCCCGTCACATTATAAAATTGTATTTTTGTCCTCTCCAGTTTTATCATTGTACTGTGATACAAAACGCAGCACCGGTGTGTTTTAGGACCATGCCGATGCCTCAGAGCAGTCGGGTAGGATGTTATCCGGTTTCATCTGGCTGGATTTAGGACCATATAAATACCACAGAGTGTGCAAACAGGCTGTGTGAAGGCAAAGCTTCTGAAAGGCTTGTGTATAGGATCAACACAGGAAAGATGAACAGAGGCAACTGCTGTCTGTGTGTGTTGAGCTTTTTCTCAGAGTTGTAAAAGCAAGCAGAGCAGAAAATGGCTACTCTTTATTTGACTGATCTAGCTGGCAAGGTAACTGCTGTTTGACAGAAAAAAAGTGTGTATTCCTAGTGTTGAGCTAAGGGTGTAACTAACATGTTACGTTAGCTAATGTTTCACCCCTCTCGACTGAAGTGAATGAACTACTAGCAGCTACTTAGCTAGCTAGTAGCTACCACACCCAGTTCATCTCTAGCTATCTATCTGTCAGGTAGCAGTATTTAACAGCTGTCGTGTGTATGGAAATGTTTTGTAGCCTTTCTTTTGTCCTGTTTCAACAGAAGTACAGTTGAAGATGTACCATTAGCTAGAGCTAGCCAAAATTGGCTAATGTTAGCTTGCTAACTAGCTCACTAACTTTAGCTATTATTTTCGTCTTAATCACACTAAACCTGAATCAAACGATGTGTCAGACAGCCAGGGAAGATCAGTCTACGGAGCTCAGGTGAATTTTGCAGTATATTATAATAATCAGTGAATGGATACAAAGTTCCATCTTGAGTTGATGGGTAGGCTACAGTCTGGAATCTGAGAAAAATTGTATTTTCAATTATTGAACCATTGATTCTATTCTTGGATTATATAATGTAGAAATGTACACCAAGGTAATTCTTTGACATGCCTCATCTGAGCAAGATCGGATGGTGACAGGTGTCTCTGCAGGGTCAGGCAGCCAGGGAAGACCAGTCTGTTACAGCGCAGAGGTGAACTTTTGCAGATACAACACTTTATTCTCCCTGTGCAGGAAACACTGGACAAGCAAGAAGCTTCAAAGATTGAAACTATTTTAAGGCAGTCTGACAAACCTCTAAAGTTGATTTCCAAACTGTATCAAGGGTTGACAGAGGCGTTTCCCAATGACACGAAACATGTCAAACAAAAATGTGAGGAAGACCTGGGAGACGTTATTGACGATGATGGTGATGAATGGATACAGATATGTTAGAATGTCCAGTCATGTTCATATAATCTCAGACATAAATTACAGCAGTTTAAGATCATCCATAGAACATACTATACTCCAGTGACAGTGAATTACATGCACTCAGAAATGTTATTCCTCTGCTGGAGGTGTAAATCACTAAAGGGGACATATTTGCATATGTTATGATCTTGTGAAGGCTCGCTGAATTCTGACAAAGAGTATGTTCTTTTATCTCAGCATGTCTACAGATTCTCCCTTCTCCCTGTTTTTGTTAGCTTGGAAATGTTGATACTGGAGACTTATCAGAATAAACTGTGGAACCTAGCATTTATAGCGGCTAAGAAATGCATTGCCATTAACTGGACGTTTGGTTATCCTCCCACAATGGATGGAAGAAATGTCAAGTAATATATCACTGGATTTGATTTATTACAAGATTAAGGGTACACTGTGCAACTTCATAAGGTCTGGATGCCTTATATGGAATACTTTACGCCAAAAGGAGTCTGTATTGAAAACATGCCCACGTCAGGGGAGATACCTATTAAGGCAATCCCTAGCTGCTGGGCTGCTCAGTCCTGGCCCTGGGGGTCTGCCGTCCTGTTGGTTGTCACTCTGGCCTTGGCCTAACACACCTGGAACCAATAATGAACGTTTCACTAAGATCCTAAAGCTGAGTGGGGTGTGTTGGGTTGGGGGCGCTGCAGGGCCGTGGACCGCTAGGGACAGGACAGGGTGACACAGCTATATTGTGTGCAAGTAAAAAGAGCTCTACAGTACTATTAGACCTATGATATGAATTATATGGAGGATGTACTGTTTCTATGTGTTAATGTTTAGGTGTATGCATTTTTAATAAACTTTTGTTTTCTAAACCTTTCCCTTGAGACATAAAAAAAGAAGTGGGAAGGAAATTGTGTTGGGGAGAGTTATTGACTAGACTAGACTAGTTGGGCATCCAGGTGGCTCGGGCTGCCTGATATTTGACATGTCTTAATAAAGACAATCTAACGTTAAGTCTTTGTACCTTATTTGAAAGAGTTCTTCATTTGTTAGGCTATTGGTTAAAGGTGCAACACAATATTGATTATTGAATTACCTTTGATCTAGTTCAGTCTCACTTTAACATATTTAATAATGACCTCTTACCTAGCTTGATGACTGTGGACTGTAGAGATGGCTAAAAGGGCCATGGGTCATATTAGATTGTGTAGGAATGCAGGAAATGAGCTTCATATACACCAAAAATATTATGCGGGAGGACCCCAGACCACCGGCAGGTTATGTCCCCCCCCCCACACACTTATAAAACCAACGTTTCGCACCTAGTAAAATGTATGGCTCAGACACTCTTCAGCTTGGCAGAAGGCCTATCTAATTAGCCATTCCAGTAATCCAATTAACTGCCTACACATGATCTGCAGCCTACTCACTGTCTAACCCCCCCAACGCAACACAGCCAATGCTGCCAAACATCCCCTGATGATACTTATACTATTCCCTCTCCTCTCTACCTCCTCCTCCTCCATCCCTTCACCTCTTCCTCCACCCCTCTTCTCCTCCAGCCCTCCCCTCATCTTTCATCCCTCCTCCACCAGCTCACCATCCAATATAACCCCATGTGATCATTAAACAGCAAAATAACTATCTCACCAGGAGTGTCATCTCATTGGAGGCAGCTGAATGTTTGTATTGTCAGTTTGCCCTCTGATGCCATATTTAAATGGCTTCTCATTACATTGCCGCTGGTGAATTATGGGTATCTTGCTATATATTTTGAGCAAGGTCGGAATACTAATGAGCAATATTGCAAACCTGCTTGAATGTGCAAATGATACGATAGCTTTGCAGTGTTATCATAATACGATATGGTAATTACCATAGTGGCAGTAAATGGATTCAAGGTCAAGATTATACATGATTTGTATTCTCCTATTCTCCTATATATAACTGACAATGGTTAAAGTGAGTGTGCATGTGTATTTGTGCGTGTGATTGTATCCGTGCAATTTTTCTCTGTGTGTGTATACGGGGCTGGTTTTTTGGCTCTCCAGCGTGCGTTTGGCAGGCATGGACAGTGAGTCACAGAGCTGAGTCATGTCATTGCTGCTACTGTACACTACCCTCTAACACACACACACACAAATAAAATGTCAGTCCCCCAGAGTGCAGTTATGGCTGCTCTGCTGATGTCAGACATTACTGTTAGGGTGATAGATTGTGTGTGTCTTGGCTCATGTTGGACAGTGKTGTTAGCGTGATGGATGAACAGTAGCACATGTCCAATGGACACACTGGTTGCATGCTAAACAACACAGAGGCTGAGCCAGCCATAATGGAGTATGCACACAGAGTACTGCCTGCCTGGGACTACTGTATACCAGACCTGTGTTCAAACACTATTGGGAACCATTTCAAATACTTTAGCTTGGTTTTGACTGGTGCAATGGAACCAATACAATAGTTGCAAAACTGCAAACCCTGCACATCTGTCACTCCAGGTAGTCTAAAGCAAATGAAAAATGTCAAATAGTGTTTGAACACAGGTCTGGTATGTAAAGAGAAAGCAGGGAGCAGATCATGTTCCTTCCTACCTCTATTTTAATTGGGTCTGTCTCCATCCATCACCCCTGCTCATTACTGGTACCCACAGCCTGTTGGGTGGCACACAAACCCTACTCAGTAACAGCTGGTCAGCAGTATTACAGTATAACTGATCGTCAAAGTGCATTTCACAGCTAAACGTGTGGAACACTCACTGCTCGATCCTCAAGTTTTGAGGAAGTGAGTTATGGGGAAAAGAAGGAACATATGTTTAAAACAAATATTTAAAAACGTTTATGGGGGATTGGAAATGATGCAGACAATTACATTGATATAATCCGCAAAATATCTGRAGTATTGAAGCTGATCTACCCTCTGAAAACAAAAACAAAAAACACTCATGTACTTTGAGAGTTATCTATTGTGACTTGATAACGTGATAGGTCTGTCAGTAGAGTACAATACTGTCATACTTTTCGTTTACTGGAGTTATCTTCTTATCCACGCGCGATGGAGATTGGCACATCTAGGCAGGCTTGCTAGCTTGGGCATAGACCTCTTGTCATGGATATAAGATACTCACACGGAGACTTGGACCACTCACGACACAACAGTTTAGATTTCCCGAATTCACGGTTTAATCTCTGTAGTTATTGATTAAAGTTGTAGGTGCAGTCTAGCTCAGACAGAACGGGAATATCTTGACCGTCCTAACAAGCCAATTTGAGTGTACATCATACAAAGCTATAACAAACCGGATATTATACAATACATCCTTATATACTCTTGGCTAACAGGAAACGGTTACCAGTAACCATAGTAACCCAAACCCTTGTTACAATACTAAACAGTACAGTAGGTCCATCCTTTCCAACACAAACTGAAGACATTAAATCAGAATATAATTTAAACATTATTGAGAAGATAAAATATAAATGAAAAGGAAAAGTATATTTTCAAACTACAATAATTATTTAATAAATCCTTAAGCCTTCTCTGAAGGTGTAGAAGGTCCTTACGATTCCCCACTGCTCTAGAAGATTCTAAAGCTTGCCAAGGGGCATTGAAATGGAGCCGTTTTCCTTTAACTGGCAGGTTTCTCGGAAAGAGAGTGTCACAGTCACCTCGACTCCACTGTATTCTGCAACAACTGAGGGGGAAAGGTAAACAAACGTCATTCAGGTCTAGCATCTGTACAATTTTATTGAGTTCAGTTCCGTATGTATTTAAATGCACCTTTATAGTCATAAAGTCTCAGTCACCCCACCTCCAATGTATTCTGCAACAACTGAGGGGGAAAGGCAAACAAAAGTCATTCAGGTTTATGTAAATTACCACGAAATAATCATCATCATCACCTCTCCTTTTCCCTGCATTTCAAGTGAGCCATGAAGTGAGAGAGAGAAATAGGGATTCTGTAAACAAAAAGGGGAGAGGAACCAGAGAGCGTAACTTTATTGTTTATAAACTGTAGAATAACCTGCCCAAATGTCTTCTTTCCATACATACATTTGAACGCTTGAATTACTGAGACGCAGTTCTGATTGCAGTATGATTATTACACTCATTCTCCTCTTCCAATTAAAGCATATGCGAAGGCGTGAAGGACATTTCCCACAGCACACAACCTGGAGAGTGACAGGGAAGTGTGGAGCCGCAGAGAGTACGTAGGAGAGAGAGAATGTCAGCGGTGTGGAAGAAGGACACTGCAAATCAGTGTGAGAGACGGTGAGAAAGGACGGAGGAGAGGAGGAAGAGGAGTGTGATGATGACACAGTATGACCTTTTGAACTTCCATCAAGACCCACGGCAATGAATGTGGAGAAAACTAGCCATATGTTGAGATTTCTAAATGTCATGGATTGTGTCTCCTAAATGTCACCCTATTCGCTAGATAGTTCACTACTTTTGACAAGAGCACTATGGGCCTTGGTCTAAAGTAATGCCGTATGAAGGGAATAGGGCATCATTTTGGARGCATCCAAAGAGAAATGTGAAGAAATGACTGCAGGGTGCAATGAGGAGGAAGAGGATCCCTCACGACATACAGCGTAGATGTCTACATCACGTGCCGTAGCCTACTAATCAGTATGAGGGTGAGTGTTCACTCATGTGTTGATCACATGGTCCAGTGGGTATATCACATCCTCTCCCCATCATTAAGCACTTTGAGAGCACAACTTGGCCGTGTGCCATCACAGGGCAGAATCCATCTAACCAGAAGAGAATCCCATACACACACACACACACACACACACTTGCACACACATACACACACTGGAACACCATCACAGGGCAGAATGATCCCTCTACCATAACATAATCTATCAAACCAACCTTTTCAAACCATTCATCACTCAAACTAGGATATATTTCAGAACCTATTCTATAAAATTGGTTCTGGGCTGCTGAGATTAATAACATACCAATCCCAAATGGGCCTTTCTCTGAATTTAACACACATATTAAACGCATTATCATAGGGGTTCCATCCTAATTATCTGTACTGTTGTGCGGTAGTATGCACATTGCTCATCGTTTTTACTGGACTTGTAGGGGTGTAAAGCTCAGTGCCCTCCCGGAGTGCAAAAGCTGTTTTTAGAAGCTTCACTGCTTGCTGACGCACGTCAGAGGTACATTATCAACATATACCCTCCCACTCAGCAAACAGCAGCAGACAGAAATAGCTGCACAACGGAACTTATGTTTGCACAAAATGGCACCCTATTCCCTACATAGTGCACTACTTTTGACCAGAGCCCTACAGGCCCAGGCCAAAAGTAGCGCACTATATAGAGAATAGGGTGGCATTCGGGATGCAGCCTCAGTAGGTGCTATTCTTACCTGCAGATCCCTCCATCATCACTCCCTAATACTGGACCAATCAGACCAGCTCCCTTACTGTCAACAAGAAMCCAAGGCTCAGGCCCCAATAGCACCCTACAGTCTTTAAGAAAATAATTTGCTATCTAGAACCTAAAAGGTTTGTTCGGCTGTTCCTTTAGGAAAACCCTTTGATGTAACTATTTTTGGTTCCAGGTAGAACCCTTTTGGTTACAGGTAGAATCATTTTGAGTTCCATGTAGAACCCTTTCCATAGAGGGTTCTACATGGAACCCAATAGAGGTCTACCTTGAACCACAAAGGGTTATCCTATGGGGACAGCCTAAGAACCCTTTTTTCTAAGAGTGTATTCCCTAGTGCACTACTTTTGACCAGGAAACTTAGTAAGTAGTGCGCTATATAGGGAAGTAGGGTGCCGTTTCAGACAGAGCCTCTCTGGCTCTAATTTTAGTATCCAGCATCATCACCTGACAAAAGCAGGCCATAGCATCATCACCTGCCATAGCATTCCATCTGCACTGTACAGTCTTAAAAAGCTTAAGCTCCATAACTAGAAAATCTGCCTGTCCTATTCTGGGAATGTATGTGTGTGGACACCTAGTTCAAGGCTGAATCACTATGAATGTATTTATTTCTATATACGGTATGGAAAATGCTGGATCAAATGGATAATCAACTGCSCTTGCTTCGTATTCCCCAAGTCAAGTTCAACAATAGATATTTCAGATTGGTGTTGTCCTTGAACTCCTCATAGATTCTTGAAACATAAGATTCTGTGTAGACGGTCCACACTTAAAATCAAGTTTTCAAAGGTCCTTATATACTCCAGCAAAAAAAAACTTTTTATTGGTCAAAAGTAGTGCACTATGGAAAACACTCTTAGGTTATTTCATTGTACCTTTATTTAACTAGGCAAGTCAGTTAAGAACATATTCTTATTTTACAATGARGGCCTACCCCGGCCAAACATTCCCCTAACCCGGACGACACTGGGCCAGTTGTGCGCCGCCCTATGGGACTCCCGATCACGGCCYGCTGTGATACAGCCCGGGATCAAACCAGGGTCTCTAGTGACACCTCTTGCACTGAGATGCAGTGCATTAGACCGCTGTGCCACTCGGGATCTGACTCGAGAGCCTCGGGAGCCCCTGAAACTACACTCTTAGAAGACAAAGTTGCTATCTAGAACCTAAAAGGGTTCTTGGCTGTCCAAGAAAGGGTTCTTGGCTGTCCCCGTAGAACACTTTGAATAACTATTTTTGATTCCAGGTAGAACCCTTTTGGTTCTAGGTAGAGCTCTTTTGGGTTCCATGTGGAACCCTCTATGGAAGGGGTGTTCAAAGTCAAATGGACGGGAGGCCAAATAAAAAAATTTAGCTAACAGCCGAGGGCGCGGACTGTTCGAATGTTCATTGAAAAATTTTAAATGACGCATATAACGAGTCTACTCTCTCGGCAAGGTGTTTCTTGCTCAGACTCACATTTAAAAAGAGTTGCCTTTTTTCTGGGCAAACTTCGTACAAAACTTTAATCATGCAGTTTTGATGAAATCCCCCTCCGTAAATGGCGGCTGATTAGCATCTCTTCTGCCAAATAAAACTGGCCTTGACAGCAGCTGGCCTTGTGATTTGGCTTTTTGAACAGAAGCCTGTCGAGATTTGAGGCCTCGTTTTAATTCCTCTGCTTTTGTAAGCCTTTGTTCCATGTCCATATTCTTGTTTTTGTCCGCGTGTTTCGTTTCATAATGTCGTCTCAGATTATACTCTTTCAGTACCGCCACACTTTCTCCACACAGAAGACACACAGGTTTTCCAGCTACCTCCGTAACATATACTCCGACTCCCACCTTGTTTTGAAACCCCCGGTTCTCATGTGTCCACCTTTCGTTTTGGCCATTTTTGTGGGTATCTGAAATAATTTTACTGTGATGCTGACGACTGCTGTTGCCAATAAATATTGAAATGAAGCAGCCTACTGCTCGGTCGCACCGTTGCTTGTGGAAATGTAGTAATTGAGTGCGTGTAAAAATCTGCGGGCTGCCGGCTTGCTCGGTCTGCGGGCCGGTTCTAATATAAATCAAGATCATCCCAGGGCCGTAAAAAACCCTTCTCGCGGCCGGATTTGGGCCCGCGGCCTTGACTCTGACATATGTGCCTCTATGGTAAGGGTTCCTTTTATTCCTAAGAGTGTAGTTCTAAAACAAAGACTGTTGAAGGGCATCCTTGTCCTCTCCTCCCTGGATGTCACTGAGAATCATTATGAGCAGCTTGCAAACATAAAACTGCACTTACGTAGAAAATAAAAAGATTGTAAGCTGACTCCATCATAGCCCAAATTTGTTTTTGTTCATGTCTGAATTACCAACAGGATCTCAAACATWAAAATTTAATTTGGGTCACAAAATTTCAAAAAGATTCCAACTTACACTCAAATTAACCCAACACATGAATAATCCATATGTAGCAGCAGACATGATAATTCCTCAAATATAAACCTTCTATCCAACTATCTTGATTCCCACTATGCAATTTAGATTATCCTAATATTTTCATATTTGTTATTTAAAGGGGTAAGGGATTCGAAAAAAACAACAGAGCAGTCCGTCGTTTTTCGAATCCCAATCCAAGCACTGTTTGATCTCGACATTTTCACTCATCAAAAACACACTAAAGAGAGTTGGAGAATGATTCATCAGAAGTCCACAGGGTCCTCTCTCTTCCAATTGTTTAATATTCCACCTGTCAATCAACCAACCTGTGCACCCGGGTGAAATGTCTATCCCTAGTCAGTCTCAGAGGTGTCTGGCTCATTACTATGTAAATCCTCTTCATTGTCATAGATTCCCTCTTCCCCAGTGTCTGCTTGAAATTCAAAACAACAACAGACTTCTACACGTTCTGTGATGGCTCTCAATTCAAATCTAAAGAGAGCCCACAGTGCTGTCTTTGCCGACAAGATCTTACAGTGTCCCGTCTAAARTGGATGTATTATGGACGAARGTCTATTTTTTGATGCATTCATTCTGTGTGGTTACAGGGGTKATTCCGCGTGGTTACAGGGTTAAAACAGAAGCAACTCAAAGGTTAACAGTTTAGGTATTAATTCAGAGTGGTTAAGGTTAGGGCTYTGGTTCGGGGATGGCTAAACACAATAACATTTTTGTTTCCCTCAACTATCGTCAGGTATTCTCACGGCTTGTGACAGCACTGTGAATTGTGGTGGTACAGTGGTCTAAGCAGTACATTCCAGCTCTGAGCATAACAAGTTTGCYCCCCYGMMSSGGGSKAWRKWTTRTWWTTWWWTTTTTGTGAGTGCCAAGGAAGGCATATATCAATGTTTTCAGGACCTTTTTAAAACATCAGAAAATGTATATTTCTAGCGATCAGGCTGGTCTGTGCACTCTTTTCATCATGTACAGTATTGCTCTTTTTTTATTCATTTTAGTGTACTAGCTATCATGACAACAGCCCASTGGGCACKGATGTCAGTTCAATATCTAGTTTTGATTTTCATTTGGTTGAGTTGTCAACTAACGTGAATTCAACGTGAAATCAACAACAAATGTCACCATGTCATTGGATTTAGGTTAAAAGCTGGGTGAAAAAAATACGAATTGCCCTTACATTGATGACTTTATGCAGTTCCTAATCAGTTTTCAATGTTGATTCAACGTCATCACATAAATGATTTTTGGTTGAAATGACATGGGAACAACGTTGGTTCAACCAGCAGAAGATGGCAGCTGGCTACACAAAACTTAAGATCAGCCAACTCAGTAACGCCTTCTCAATCTGGTGACCAGAATATGATTTATATTGTTAATTAAATGTATACAGGATCAAGCCAAAAGACTAGTTGGAATGAATTCACCACGGTTCACCAAGTGTTAAGAAATGTCACCTTGCTCTCACTGCACTCTATTCATCACGTACAGTTCCTAATCAGTTTTCAATGTTGATTCAACGTCATCACATCATTTAATTTAAAAAACAGTATTTTGGCTTGATCTTGTATACATTTAATTAACAATATAAATCATATTCTGGTCACCAGATTGAGAAGGCGTTACTGAGTTGGCTGATCTTTAGTCTTGTGTAGCCAGCTGCCATCTTCTGCTGTTCACTCCAAGAAGCCAGGAAATCAAGGCTTCCTGCCTCTGAATAGGTCAACCCAGGTAGTATTAAAGGGGACACAATCACATAACCAGATCTGCGTACCAGGCAGTAGAATGCACAGGCATTTATAAAGAAAAAAACAATTTTGCCGCTCAATCATTTTCAATCTGATCTACCAACATGCCACCTGATGTCATCTGTCTGTGTGTGTGTGTGTGTGTGTGTGCGCGGTGGCACGCTCAGCTGCCTCTCACTCTAACCTGCTGTCAGTGGGTTATTTTCCCCATCAACAAGACTTAATTACTGAACTGCCCCTAGCCGCCTGGGGACTTGGGCCCTGACCTAGGTGGATGCCATTATCATTACCCATAGGCAGACACACACAGACACAGACACATGCACACACACATGCACACGCATACACACACACACAGTCCTACTGTATTCTCCTCCACATCGCACGGTTACACAGAGGACCTTACCATGTACAGCAGGTAGGAGACTGCCACATACCTGAGAAAGGAATGACYTTTTACTGCGGGATGCYTCCTAAATGGTACCCTATTCCCTATATAGTGCYCTACTTTTGACCAGGGCCCATAGGGCTCAAAAGCATAGGAAATAGCGTTCCCTTTGAGATGCAAGCATGCATGATTTATACAGTATCTGACACGTTATGCSAACTTTGTCTGACCTGTCCACGGTATTAGTCAGTTCAGAGAAGTGAGACAATCTGGCAKGGTGTGGGTGTGGTGAATCTGTAATGCTGCACACTGAGTRAGGTCTTCACTGTTCATCATTCAGACAAAAGCGTTTTGAAGAAGAGACATAGATCAGCATTCATTACATCTATGATTTGACAAGCTTTAGCTTTGAAACATGTCAAGGTCATTCTCCTGACATGACTGTAAGAGAGAGCGAGGGAGAGATTAAGGACAACTTTGACTATGTACAGACTCAGTGAGCAGAGCCTTGCTATTGAGAGAGGCCGCCGTAGGCAGACCTGGCTCTCAAGAGAAGTCAGGCTATGTGCACACTGCCCACAAAATGAGGTGGAAACTGAGCTGCACTTCCTAACCTTCTACCAAATGTATGACCATATTAGAGACACATATTTCCCTCAGATTACACAGACCCACAAAGAATTCAAAAACAAACCCAATTTTGATAAACTCCCTTATCTAATGGATGTAATACCACAGTGTGCCATCACAGCAGCAAGATTTGTGACCTGTAGCCACAAGAAAAGGGCAACCAGTGAAGAATTAACACCATTGTAAATACAACCCATATTTATGTTCATTTATTATCCCTTTTGTACTTTAACTATTTGCACATCTTTACAACACTGTATATTGACATAATATGACATTTGAAATGTTTTAATGTTTTATTTCACTTTTGTTTATTATCAACTTCACTTGCTTTGGCAATGTTAACATACTGTATGTTTCCCATGCCATTAAAGCCCTTGGATTGAGATATAGAGAGAGAGAAAGAGAGAAAGAGAGAGAGAGAAAGAGAAAAAGAGAAAAAGAGAGAAAGAGAGAAAGAGAGAAAGAGAGAAAGAGAGAGAAAAATAAATACAGCAGGCTATCAATGTTGATGAATTGATCATCTAGGAGATATCAAGAAGCATGCTTTTAGTCTGTGACATTTCTTCCCAATTCCCTTGAAAACGAAGCATGGGATTTCAACAGGCATGCACTCACACTGTAGGCTATTCTCTTCCCTAGACACCACAGGAGTTGGTTGCACCTAAATTTGGGAGGAATGGCTCGTTGTAATGGCTGGAACAGAATCAGTGAAATGGTATCAAATACTGTATATCAAACACATGGTTTCCATGTTTAATGCCATTCCATTCGCGTCGTTCTGGCCATTATTAAGAGCCGTCCTCCCCTCAGCGGCCTCTTGTGCTAGATACTCATTTCCTACACGTTCTCCCACTACACAGACACCAGACAATAAAACCAGTGAAGTAGCTCTCCCACTACACAGACACCAGACAATAAAACCAGCAGTGAAGTAAGTTCTCCCATACACAAAATAAAACCAGTGAAGTAGCTCTCCCACTACACAGACACCAGACAATAAAACCAGTGAAGTATTTCTCCCACTACACAGACACCAGACAATAAAACCAGTGAAGTAGTTATCCAATACAATACAGCTGAGGCAACAACACTGGTGGAAAGATCTTTACAGCTGGACGACTGACCATGAGAGACATTGGAAGAAGTTAGAAGTTCATCTTAACCAACAGTACCTCATTTTGTGTCAATACGGTATAGAAAATGTCAATTCAATTAAATCCATGTGTAATCAATACATTGTGTTTTCTGCATACTCTTGATTAGGTCAGTGTCTCAAATGGCATCCTATTCCCTATATAGTGCACTACTGTACTTTTGACCACAGAGGGCTCTGGTCAAAAGTAATGCACTATTAGGGAATAGGATGCCATTTGAGACACTGCATATCGTACCCTTGGCTCATTGATTTGATTGTGTGGCCTGACTGACTGAAGCAGCGTGCCACCGTCATCACCACATCTTAATTACCCAGGGGCCAATTGGCCATTTATGCTGCACATATTGCATGTGAGCCAGAGGGGCTCTCTGACTGGAGCTGCTTGCTGCTGCGCTGTGACCCACATACCTGCCTGGCTGCCTGAGGGAACTGCTTTGTTTTCCCCTTAAAAAATTGATGATATGGGAGGCTGTGTTTTGGAGGAGAAGGTGGAGGAGGGACGGGGGATGAGGAGAAAGAGGAGAGTGCTGTGGTGAGTGAGGATGGGGGGGATGGGTTGGCACATCAGATAAATAATTTTTTGAAAATGAGAGGAAGGCGGGCCACGAAACAAATGTAATATTGCTAGCTATCGCTACTGCTCTCTCAATCATTATTTTTGGACTTTCTCTACCAGGGGTTCTGTATAGACTGTATATACTTTATGATCGAGTGTGTTTCTCTTTCTCCGAAGGCTGACATACACTACTCACACCCCTTTCACTTTTTTCACATTTTGTGTTACAGAGATTTTGTGTCACTGATCTACACCGATCTGATCCCGATGCAGTGCTATAGGCGTCACTACAGACCCTGGTTCGGTCCCGGGCTGTATCACAACCGAATGTGATAGGTAGTCCCATAGGGCGGCGCACAATTGGCCCAGCGTCGTCCGGGTTAGGGGAGGGTTTGGCCAGAGTAGGCCGTCATTGTAACTCCTTCAAGACTGTTGGAAAAGCATTCCAGGTGAAGCTGGGTGAGAGTGTGCAAAGCTGTCAAGGCAAAGAGTGGTTACTTTGAAGAATCTCAAATATAAAAAAAGATTTTGATATGTTTTACACTGATTTGATTACTACATGATTCCAAATGGGTTATATCATAGTTTTGATGTCTTCACTATTATTCTACAATGTAGAAAATAGTAAAAATAAAGAAAAACCCTTGAATGAGTAGGTGTTCTAAAACTTTTGACTGGTACTGTAAACAAAAACCCAGAAAAGAAACATCATTTTTTCAGGACCCTGTCTTTCAAAGATAATTCGTAAAAATCCAAATAACTTCACAGATCTTCATTGTAAAGGGTTTAAACACTGTTTCCCATGCTAGTTCAATGAACCATAAACAATTAATGAACATGCACCTGTGGAACGGTTGTCAAGACACTAACAGCTTACAGACGGTAGGCAATTAAGGTCACAGTTATGAAAACTTAAGACAATAAAGAGGCCTTTCTACTGACTCAGAAAAACACCAAAAGAAAGARGCCCAGGGTCCCTGCTCATCTGCGTGAARGTGCCTTAGGCATGCTGCAAGGAGGCATGAGGACTGCAGATGTGGCCAGGGCAATAAATTGCAATGTCCGTACTGTGAGACGCCTAAGACTGCGCTACAGGGAGACAGGACGGACAGCTGATCGTCCTCGCAGTGGCAGACCACGTGTAACAACACCTGCACAAGATCGGTACATCCGAACATCACACCTGTGGGACAGGTACAGGATCGTAACAACAACTGCCGAGTTACACCAGGAACGCAATCCCTCCATCAGTGCTCAGACTGTCCGCAATAGGCAGGTCCTCACCAGACATCACTGGCAACAATGTCGCCTATGAGCACAAACCCATCGTCGCTGGACCAGACAGGACTGGCAAAAAGTGCTCTTCACTGACGAGTCGCGGTTTTGTCTCACCAGGGGGGATGGTTGGATTCGCGTTTATCGTTGAAGAAATGGGGTTACACCGAGGCCTGTACTCTGGAGCGGGATCGATTTGGAGGTGGAGGGTCCATCATGGTCTGGGGCGGTGTGTCACAGCATCATCGGACTGAGCTTGTTGTCATTGCAGGCAATCTCAACGCTGTGTGTTACAGGGAAGACATCCTCCTCCCTCATGTGGTACCCTTCCTGCAGATTCATCCTGACATGACCCTCCAGCATGACAATGCCACCAGCCATACTGCTCGTTCTGTGCGTGATTTCCTGCAAGACAGGAATGTCAGTGTTCTGCCATGGCCAGCGAAGAGCGCGGATCTCAATCCCATTGAGCACGTCTGGGTCCTGTTGGATCAGAGGGTGAGGGCTAGGGCCATTCCCCCCAGAAATGTCTGGAAACTTGCAGGTGCCTTGGTGGAAGAGTGGGGTAACTTCTCACAGCAAGAACTGGCAAATATGGTGCAGTCCATGAGGAGGAGGAGCACTGCAGTATTTAAGGCAGCTGGTGGCCACACTAGATACTGACTGTTACTTTTGATTTTGACCCCCCCTATGTTCAGGGACACATTATTCCATTTCTGTTTGTCACGTCTGTGGAACTTGTTCAGTTTATCTCTCAGTTGTTGAATCTTGTTATGTTCATGCAAATATTTACACATGTTAAGTTTGCTGAAAATAAACGCAGTTGACAGTCGGAAGTTTACATACACTTAGGTTGGAGTCATTAAAACTCGTTTTTCAACCACTCCACAAATTTCTTGTTAACAAACTATAGTTTTGCCAAGTAGGTTAGGACATCTACTTTGTGCATGACACAAGTTATTTTTCCAACAATTGTTTACAGATGGACAATGACCCCAAGCATAATGCCAAAGTTGTGGCAAAATGTCTTAAGGACAACAAAGTCAAGGTATTGGAGTGGCCATCACAAAGCCCTGACCTCAATCCTATAGAACATTTCTGGGCAGAACTGAAAAAGCATGTGCGAGCAAGGACGTCAACAAACCTGACTCAGTTACACCAGCTCTGTCAGGAGGAATGGGTAAAAATTCACCAAACTTATTGTGGGAAGCTTGTGGAAGGCTACCCGAAATGTTTGACCCAAGTTAAACAACTTAAAGGCAATGCTACCAAATACTAATTGAGTGTATGTACACTTCTGACCCACTGGGAATGTYATGAAAGAAATAKAAGCTGAAATAAAACATTCTCTCTACTATTATTCTGACATTTCACATTCTTAAAATAAAGTGGTGATCCTAACTGACCTAAGACAGGGKATTTTTACTAGGATTAAATGTCAAGAATTGTGAAAAACTGAGTTAAAAGGTATTTAGCTAAGGTCTATGTAAACTTCTGACTTCTGACTTCAACTGTATATACAGTATACGTATATATATATATTTCTGTCTCCTCCCTCCAGGAGGAAATAGTTTAAAATGTACCCTAATTGGCACCCATTGGGCCCTAGTCAAAAGTAGTGCACTATAAAGAGAATAGGGTGCTCCATTTGGGATGCAGCCTTAGTTTGGTTAGTTCCAGATACAGAAGCTCCCTAGTCGCTGTATCACCTGCCTCAGCCAGTTTCGGACTCTATGTTTCACATTGCTCTACTCCATGCATGACCCAATTACAGTATTATATTATATTGACCCCTTTTTCTCAGTCACATGCCAATCCATGTCTCCATCTCTCTGATCCAATTTCACCTAKATAGCTGTCTATCTAATCAAGGTTCGGTTTGTATTGTGTGTTTATTACTGAGGGGGAATCATTAGTTCTGTATGTTTCTAGCCTTATTAACAAAGGGAATGTCAAACCAAGCCATTAAGCAAGATGGCCACTGTCCCTCCCATCCCGCACTCCTCTATCAACCCCCCTACTAGTTCATCTCATCACCAGATTCTTCCATCACTTTCATATTCCTCTGCCTCTCATATTCAACCACGGTTCCATATCCCCCTCTCCGTCTTACACACGCCACACTTGTGTTCTGCTTAATGCCACCACCCAATGGTTTATGAGAGGTGCGATCTCACACTATCGCACTCCAGCGCACTGTTTTTCCACCGTTTGAGTATATCCCAGATGATGTGTTTTATGAATTGCCGTGTCAACGTATGCAAGTGTTACCTAATTGCAGAGAGGGTCGGAGAGATTGTAAAAACATAACTTTGTGTTAACTCGACCTTACTCTAATCTCCCTGATTTGTGACCCTACCAAGTCCTTAACATAGCAGTAAGAAACTCAGCTATGAAGTAGACAACAAAGAAAGCAAAATCATACTATGAGTCCGTTTATTATTTCCTCAGCCTTACTCCCTGTAGGATGTAGAGGGCCACAGCTGTCAGGCTGTCTGGTCCTTCTCTCTGAAACGTGCCTCTAGCTCTTCTTGGTGCCCCTCGGGGCTTTCTTTTTGGGTTGGTGGGCCCTCGATCAGATGGATACTGCGACGCTTGATCTCCTCGCGGGACAGGGAGCAGTCCTCCTCCAGGCTGCGGAACTGGAACGTGTCTGAGACGGAAGAAGGGAGCAGGTGATAGAGGAGCCATTAGACACAACAAGCAACAAGAAAACACTATTAGCAAAGCACTAAACAGCCATTATGCAAACATACAGGAATGGATACCAGCTGTTAATAAGCTGTTGTTTACAATAGACTTAAAGCCATGCAGAACAATACATCCAAGAAAAAAAAACATACCTTCTGAGGCGCTGTTGTCAACTGGGCTGCTGGCCCTCTTGGGGTTTCTGGGCTCCATCATGATGCTCTGCTCCAGGGAGCTCCACACCTGAGGTGAGAGGGAAGAGACCACAGAGGTGAGACCAGAGGGGAGAGGGGTGAGACCACAGGGGTAAGAACAGAGGGGAAAGGGGTGAGACCACAGGGGAGAGGGGTGAGACCAGAGGGGTGAGGGCAGAGGGGTGAGACCACAGGGGAGAGGGGTGAGGGGAGAGGGATGATACCAGAGGGGAGGGGTGAGACCACAGAGGAGAGGGATGAGACCAGAGGGATGAGACCAGAGGGGAGAGTGGTGAGACCAGAGTGGTGAGACCACAGGGGAAAGGGGTGAGACCAGAGGGAAGAGACTACAGGGGAGAGGGGTGAGACCAGAGGGGAGAGAGGTGAGACCAGAGGGGTGAGACTACAGGGGAGAGGGGTGAGACCAGAGGGGTGAGGGGTGAGACCAGAGGGGAGAGGGGTAAGAACAGAGGGGAAAGGGGTGAGACCACAGGGGAGAGGGGTGAGACCAAAGAGGTGAAACCAGAGGGGAGAAGGGTGAGACCACTAGGGAGAGGGGTGAGACCACAGGGGAGACGGATGAGGGATGAGATTGAACTGAACTGAGACCACAGTATCAGAGGTGAGACCAGAAAGAGTGAGAACTCAAGCTTTGAGGGGAGAGTTGAGAGACTCGGGCTCAGAGAATATGTTGACAGAGATGAGAGCTAAGGGAGGACAATCAGAGCTAAGGAATGAAATGAAACCAGTGTGTCACCTTCTCATGGTCGGCGGTGTTTTCCTCAGTCGTCTCTGAAGCTGTGGTCTGCAGTGTGAGCGGACGGACACCGATTTCCCTCAGCTTCTCGGTGGCATCCAGATCCCCCAACTCCCRGGGAGAGTCCTAAAGCAAGGCAAAAACATTTGCTTTAGAATCCTCTCTATTCCTGAATAACATCACCAAGGGCTAGTTTCTATAATGAGAACAGTAGTGGTCCAAAAACAGAGCCTTGAGGAATGCCCAAACACATTTTCTGGCTGATAGGTGACCAGGGGATTGTTTTTCTTGGTGACCACAAAAGGGCCAGATGAGACTGAGCTGTCCATCTAAAATGGCTACCTTCACATGCACACAGCTAATCCTGAAGCACAGGTTGTTGACACCCTGCTCCACCCCATGCAGCACAGATTGGGCCTTGCCCAGCTTGGCTTCCCATTGGCTGCAACGGTCCTCTTCCTGCTCAAACCTTGAGGAAAACACAGAGGGTGAATCTCAATTGTGTTTCCTCGATTCCTCGCATGCTCTCTCCTCGCCTCCTTTTGCAAAACCCATTGGAGAAGAAGGTCTGAGGCCTGAGATCTGAAGGACCTTCAGATCTTCTCCTCTATTTCTATGGATGACGCAGAAGTACTACTTTTCTGTGGCTCTACTGTACCTGTCAGAGCCGGGTCCGGCGCTGAACTTGAGTTGGGCGTACTGGAGATCAAGGGTAGCCAAGGTCTCCATGCTCTTTCTGACCAGCTCCTCACACTGGGTCATCTTGGTGTGTAGCTGCTCCCTGGTGGCCTTCTTTTTTTATATACTTTCTTTATTATTGTAGGAACACAAATTATTGTAGGAACACAAAGAAAGTACAAATAAGTAAAATAAAAGAACAAAAAAGATCTGGCAGTTACAGTGCACTTCATACCTTCATCATCATATCATCATATTAGTTACATTAGCATCTTTGAATTAGACCTTTTCCAAGTATGAAACCAATTTCTCCCAGTATTCCTGACCTCCTGTTGAGTTCTTAAAGCAAAGGTCATACGCTCCATGTGGTGTATTTCTTCTACAATGTCTATCCATTGTGTCACTGWGGGAGGGTCTTTTTGTAGCCATTTCCTAGTGATAGCCTTTTTACTGGCTGCCAGTAGGACTTTCAAGAGGTACTTTTCTCTATTGTGTAAGTTATCAGGTATTTCACCCAAATACAAAGAAATGAATGTTTGTTCTATGTCAAATCCCATTATTTTTCCAATGTTAGATCTTATTTCTCCCCAGTAAGTTTCGATTGCGGGGCAGGACCAAAAGATATGAGAGTGGTCCGCCCTCAATAGACCGCATTCTCTCCAACAAGGGTGTGGTGAGCCAGTCTGTTTTGATTTCAGTTTAGGTGTTATGAAGAAACGTATAACATTCTTCCAACAGAATTCTCTCCATGATCTTGAGTTGGTGGAGCTTTGTTGAGTCTCTAATATGTTCAACCATGTTTCATCAGTTATTTCAATGTTGATGACATGTAGTGTTCTCCTTATATTGTCCTGTGTCTGCCTATTTTGTATGAAACCAGTTTGATCTCCGTCAATCAATTCTGGGATTATGTTCTCCATTCTTTGGCTATTATTGATGCTATAGTTTATAATCTGTGTTAAGAATTGCGATAGGTCTATATGAACTGCATTCTTTCTTATCTTTACCCTCTTTTGGGATTACAGATATGATGGCTCTTTCCATGACGGTGGGAGACCCCCCTCCCTCAGAGTCCAGTTAAAACAGGCCTTAAGTAGAGGTGCTAATTGTTCTCTGAAGGTCTTGAACCATTCTGAAGGAAGCCATCAGTGCCTGGAGACTTGTTGACTTTTTGTTGAGATATTGCTTTATTAATTTCTTCGGTGGATATTTCTAAAGTTAGTCTATCATTTTGCTCTGTCCCAATTGAGGGGAGATCAAGTGAGTTCAAAAGTGTCTATTGTCTGTGGCATCTGCCTTCTCTGGTTGCTTGTACAGATTGTGTAATATGATTCAAATGCATTCTGTATTTCATCTCATTTGCATGTGATCTTTTTTGTTTTGGGTCTTTTATTTAAAAATGGTATTCTGTGCTTGTTGTTTCCTGAGTCTCCATGCTAGTAATTTGGTTGCCTTTGAGCCTGCTTCATAATATGTTGTTTCAGGAACCTGAGCTTTTTCTCTACTTCTTCTCTATAAATCTCGTCAATTTCCTGTTTTACCTTTTGAATCTCTCGTAATATAAGAGGTCTTTGTACTGACTATGAGATCGTTCTAAGTTCTCTAGGGTTTCCTGTAATTTCAGCAGTTTCTGTGCTTTAATCTTTTTCTGAGAGACGATGTGGCTACGATCTTTCTCTAATAACCGCCTTAGCTGCATCCCACAATGTAGCAGGAGATACTTCCCCGTTATCGTTATCTCCAGATAGATGTTCAATTCTGTATTTTTGATTCCTTGAATGCTGGATCATTCAGCATGCTTGTATTAAGTCTCCATATAGTATTTCTTGGTTTGCTATCAAGGTGTAGAGTGAGGTAAACTCCATTATGATCTGATAAGTCGCTCTGCCCGATCCTACATCCTTAAGCCTGTGTCTATCTGCACTGTACATAAAGTATTGTGGGGTCACGCCATACATCGAGCAGTCCTAGATCCTGCAGATCCTATTGATCTTTTTGGCAACTAGGCTCATTTTCCTATTTTGATTTTGTGCTGTCCCAATTTTGAGTTTAGAATTGTGTTAAATCCCCTCCACAGATAAGAGTGCCAGTGGTTTCTGTGGCAATTAAATCAAACACCTTCCTGTAGAAGACCACCCTGCGGGTGCATTTCCTATAAATAATGTAACTTCCTTGTTATCAAGTTTACATTTACAAGTATAAATCTACCTCATTGTCTTTTATTTTCTGACATAAACTCAAAATTAACTGAATTTGGGATCAAGATTGCAACTCCCCTTCTACCCATTTTGTAAGAAGAAAAAAAAAGTGTTCCTCGTGTTCAGGTGTGGATAAGTGAGTTTCCTGCCAGAATAGTATGTCAACTCTCTCCCGTTCATCTTTGCTATTACCTTACTTCTCTTGATGGCACTCCCCAGTCCATTACATTGAGACTTATGACCTTAAATTCCCGATGATGCATCGATATAAATAAAAAAAACGGTGCACCATATCTGCCTGCTTATCATGAACCTAAAAATGACGAAAAATGAAAAATCAAGAACGATAATAAAGTAAACAAAGTGGGAAAATACTTTGGTATTTGGACTCCCATGTCAGAGGACTGTCTCTTGCCTCTGGGTTTGAGGGATGAGCCTGTCCGCAGGATGGGCCCCTGCTCAGATATGAAAATGCGTGACGTAGTCACAAACAAGACCTGGTGGAACTGAAAATAATAAGAGCGCCTATTTCGTCGCTTATACACATCGGTTAATTACAAGTTAAAACTATATCGGTCATGCGTGCATATCATGAATCCTCCCTTGATATGCCCTTCTGTCGCCCCGTTGTCAATGTGTCATTAATCCTTAGCTAATACACTGCTCAAACAAAATAAAGGAACACTTAAACAACACAATGTAACTCCAAGTCAATCACACTTCTGTGAAATCAAACTGTCCACTTAGGAAGCAACACTGATTGACAATAAATTTCACATGCTGTTTGTGCAAATGGAATAGACAAAAGGTGGAAATTATAGGCAATTAGCAAGACACCCCAATAAAGGAGTGGTTCTGCAGGTGGTGACCACGAACACTTCTCAGTTCCTATGCTTCCTGGCTGATGTTTTGGTCACTTTTGAATGCTGGCGGTGCTTTCACTCTAGTGGTGCATGAGACGGAGTCTACAACCCACACAAGTGGCTCAAGTAGTGCAGCTCATCCAGGATGGCACATCAATGCGGCTGTGGCAAGAAGTTTGCTGTGTCTGTCAGCGTAGCGTCCAGAGCATGGAGGCGCTACCAGGAGACAGGCCAGTACATCAGGAGACGTGGAGGAGGCCGTAGGAGGGCAACAACCCAGCAGCAGGACCGCTACCTCCGCCTTTGTGCAAGAGGAGCACTGCCAGAGCCCTGCAAAATGACCTCCAGCAGGAATTTTAGGAACCGTACTACTATGGATCTTGGTGGGGCGCCGCTGGGGGGTTTTGAGGCCAGAGCTCGGTGTGCTCTCTCGATTCCCAGGTCAGTGTCGTCGTCAAGTATGTCCTTGAATAGACCCTCCGCGAAGTTGGGCATAGAGTCTTTTTCTGCGCCCTCTACTACGTTATAAAGTCGAATGTTTGTTCGACGTGAGAAACCTTCGAGTTTGTCACTTTTCCTGTAGTGTGTGTTGGCTTTTCAGTG